>NC_044310.1:26479097-26781114 GCF_007474595.2 Lynx canadensis
GAATAAGTAAGGGGATCAAGAATCCAGAAGGACTGACAGTACAAAGCAGACTGTTCTCTCTCACCCCTTGAGCTCTTTGCCTCCTGGTCCGCACCCCAGGTTCCAGTCTCTTGAGTCAACAGGGAGGAAAGAAGGTGATTCTCACACACTGTAACTCTAGACAGAGGCTTTATTTCCACCAGGTCTGACCTCCCAGAGGCAATCAAATCTCAAGTTATTTTTCCCCAGGTCAGACACAGAAGACTAAGTTAGACATTTCCCAAAGGAAACTGACTACTTTACTACAGGAAAAGTCACATTAAAAGCAAGATAGTACAAGACCATGGGGATGGACAAGGCCATAGGGAATAATGTTTTTATCTGGACAGAAATAAATTCAGCCTTAGGAGACTCAGCTGGCCCTAATGTGGACACCAGATCATTTCTCAATGACCCAGCCTTGCATGGCCCCGAGGCTGAGCAATTCATTCCACCAGAGCAAGTAAATTCATGATGTGGGCCTTGGCCTGAGATGCTGGTCCTCAATGCATGGGATAAACCAGCCTAATCCCCAAAGAAGGAGAGAGAGCTAAACATTATTGTGGACCTACCGGTGTGCAGTTGGGGTCTCATTTGTGCTTTTGTTTAATTCCTCCAAAAAGCAAGATAGGCTAAGATTTGGCTGGTGTGAGGTCTTAGGTGACAACTTTTCCTTCCCACTCCCACCCCCACCAGGTTTCAAATAAACACTGAGGAGACTGAGCACCCCTCTAGGAAAAAGACAAAAAATAGCCATGCCCATAGTGGTAATGCAAACAAGAGTCCAGATTCAAGAAAGGGCAGGTGACAATACCCAGACATGGTAAGGGTGTGGTAAAACGGGGACCATCACATACTGTTGAGTGCCTAATTGGTGCAGCATTTTTGAAGGCAATTTGGTGATGTAATTAAACAATTTAAGTGCACACACGTACTCCTTGACAAAGCAATTTCATTGCCAGGAATTTATTCTACAGATTTTACAAGTATGCAAAGATTTGTGAACAAGGACATTCATTTGCCTCATTTATCACAGTAAACAAGGAAAACAAATGCCTATCAATGGTGGACCCATTGAGTAAAATAAATACTCTGCATCTATCAAAAAGAATGAGGTAGATGTACAAGAAATAATTGTTATGAAAAGATATAAAGAGATGTACAAGATTATTAAATGAGAAAAGAAATTGCAGGAGAGCCTTGTAATCTTATCCTATTTGTGGGTTTTTAAAGACTATTAATTATACATATATTTGTACTGGAATAGAAAACATACAGAAAGATACACACAAGAAAAAGTGAACAGTGGCTACCACTACGGGACCTTTACTTTCTATTTCACATTTTTCTCTACTGCTTTGAATTTATTTTCAAACATGTATTACTTTTAAAATATAAAAGAGGGGTTCCCAGGTGGCTCAGTTGGTTAAGCACCCAATTCTTGATCTCGGCTCAGATCATGATCTCGCCGTTCGTGAGACTGGGCCCTGTGTCAGGCTCTGCGCTGACAGCATGGAGCCTGCTTGGGATTCTCTCTCTCCCTCTCTCTCTGCCCATCCCCCGCACGTGTGCTCGCTCTCTTTCTCAAAATAAATGAATATTGAAAACTAAAATAAAATTTAAAAGAAAAAAGAAGGAAAAAGGGACCAATGAAAGGTAACTTATCAAATGTCATCATTAGAAAGCAAATTCAGAAGTAAGACCTGAAGGTCAGTAAGACCTGGTGGCTGACTGGGGGACCCTTCCTGACCCAGCTGACTGGGCAACATGAACATACTGCTCTCACTCCTAAGTTCTAACTCCTTGAGACCCAAGCACTCTTGCCGTGGGGCCTCCTGCAACATGGCTGAAGAGAGGGAGTGGCTCTCTTCCCCAACTGAAGCCAATTTCTGAGTCATCAAGGCATATAAAGGGAAAGCACTGGTGGCCAGTGACATTGGCAGGGATTTGCACCCAGTGACAGAGTCCCAGCTCAGCTGAAGCAGAAGGCAGTAATTCTGGCAGATCCCCATCCCAGCTAATAGCAGGATAGATCTCCAGCTTGGTTACCACCAAGTCTTGGCACAGGAGTCTTGGCACAGTGGAGGTGATGGCAGAATTGCAGGTATCCAGCAACAGCAAAAGGAAGCAATCATCAAGACTGAGTCAAGAATAAACCTGGGTAATATGAGCTTGGAGAATCCCAGAAAAACTTGAGGAAAATCTACCTATCTGGAATGTCTGAGCATTTTAAGTTAAGAATACCCAGGGTTCATTCGTTCATCTTATATACTGAGGTCTTACTGTGTTCAAGACACAGTAGCAAGCACAGGGGATACAGCAATGAATAAGGTAAACACAGAATTTATTAAGTTGAATTGGATGAAAATACAATTGCCAATATTCAACCTTTTTGGATCTACAAAAATGGCACCTTCCTATGGATCAACGTAAATACATTCTGGCAAGAGAAAAGAAAAGATGAATTTCCTAATTAATTGCTTGATTACAATTGTGAAAATAGCTATAAAGGGACAATCAGATTTAACACAATTGTGTGAGTGTGTGTGTGTGTGTGTGCGTATGTGTGCGCGCACACGTTGCTGGTCAAGAAGGGCTTCTCTATAAAGAGTTAACTTTTAAAGAGGTGAGGATGAAGAGGAATTAACTTAGTGAAGGAGAGAGAGGGATATCATTCCTGGCCAAGCCAGGCGCAAAGGCCTCGAAGGGAAGGAAATTGGTCTGTTCCAGGGACTGAGATGGTGAGTGAACCCACGGAGAGGGGCGGAGGCGGTAGAGGATGAGATGGGGATAACAGGATGCTGAGACGGACACGGGAGCCAGATCACGGCATAATCCAAAACACTGCAACGTCTAGAGAACATTCAGGCAACAAAGCCTGTTCATTCCCCCTTGTAACCAGCGAGCCCCGCACTCTACAGCGAGGCGGCCAATGGGAATCGAGTCCTTCCGAGGGCTTCCTTCACCCGGTGCGCCACGCGCAGGGTGGCAGTGGTGACGCAGGCGGGGGAGGCCCGGGCCTCAGGAGGAGGAGGCCAGGGAGGCCGCGTGTGCACCGGACGCCCTCACCCCAAGGCGGCAGCCCAGCGTCCAGCAGTCCTGGCGGAAGCGGCGCACCGAGAAGCAGTAGATGAGCGGATCCAGGCAGCTGTTGAGGCTCAGCAGCGCCAGGCTGAGGGTGTGCAGGACGTCGAGCGTGGAGGCGGCGCGGCACCCGCCGCCGTCGCTGCCCGCGGCTCCCTCCCGCCCGGCCACCCAGGGAGCCAGCAGCAGGTGGTAGGGCGCCAGGCAGAGGGCGAAGACCAGCAGGAGCCCCAGCACCATGGTCCTGGCCGCGCGCCGGTGCGGGCCGGCGGGGGCCGGGCCGGGGCCCGAGGGGGCCGCGAGCGCCCGCGCCAGGCTCACGTAGGCCGCGAGCACCAGCAGGAAGGCGGCGGCGAAGAAGGCCACGGTGGCGTAGGCCAGGCCGGCGCGCGCCCAGCCGTGCTCCAGGCAGCGAGCGGCACCGCCCGGACCCGGGCGCAGCGCGTGCGGCGCGGCCAACGAGGGCGCGGCGCAGGCCAGGCCGGCCAGCCAGGCGGCGGCGCAGGCGGCGCGCGCGGGGCCCCGGCGGCGCAGCGCGAGGCGTCCGGCCGCCCTGGGCCGGGGCCCGCGCACCGAGCCGCAGCGGCACACGCTGATGAGCGCAGCGAAGGCCACGGCCGCGTAGGTGGCCACGTAGTAGGCCGCGCCGGCCGCGCGGCAGGCGGCCTCCGGGAAGGGCCAGTGGGCCGGGCCCAGGTAGTAGGTGAGCCACAGCGGCAGCGTGAGCGTGAAGAGCACGTCGGCCAGGGCCAGGTTGAGAAGGTAGAGCCGCAGGGCCTGGCCCAGGCGCCTGCCGCTGCGGACAAACACCGCCAGGGCGGCCACGTTGGCCGGCAGCCCCAGGCCCAGCGCCAGGGCGTAGGCAGTGGGCACCACGATGAAGCGAGCAGGGTCGTCCCAGGGGCTGCAGCCGCCGACACCCGGGTCCCCAACACTGCCGTTCATCTCGGACCTTGCACCAGGGAGAGGAAGAGAGGTCACTGTGGAGGCTAGCCACAGAAGGCCTCCGTAACACCTCCCCCCCTACCCCGTCTTCCTCTAACTCTGTCCCTGCTGGGAGGGGACACTAAGGAGCAGGGAAGTTCGTGTGGGAGAGGATGAGGACTGAGCTGAGCCAGCACCCCTGAGGATGGAGAACAGGGGGTGGACTCCAGAGTCCCTTGAAGTACAACGGGCTTGCTGACAAGCTGCAGGAAATGAGGAAGACACAGGAGTCTCAGATAGCTTGGAAATTTCCAACCTCGGTGACTGAGAGGGTGGAAGTGCCGCCCCTCACAGATGGAGTATGGTTCAGATATGTGGAGGCACCGGCACGTGCTTAAGCCCGAGCAAGGCTGAGCCAACAGGGAGTTCTGGAGAAACCAGAATATAGAGACCTTCCCATAAAAAGCACAGTCCTCCCTCCTCCACATACTATGGACGAACAGGCTTATGATGCAGTGACCCTGAGGACAGTCCCATGCATAGTGACCTTGGACTTGCCTTAATGAAGGTCCACTCCCTGCTTGCCTGTAGCCAGGGGGGCAGGGCTGAAAAATGGTTCAAAACTCTCAGGCTTTCCAGCCTGGTTCCTTCCCCTCACCTTTTGACCACAAAGAAGTCCTGGGTCTGCTTCAAAATTTTGGCCAGCAAAGCAAAACAGAGCACAGGCCCAGGAATCAGGCAGGTTCTAGATACACACATTTATTTGCCATGTGACCTTGGGCAAATTACTCCGCTTCACTGAGGCAATCTTTCTCTGCTGTAAAACGGAGATTAAGATACCTACCTCACAGTGTTGTTGGGAGAACTATGAGAAAACATAAGTAAAACTCTGAGCGCTGTGGCTGACACTGGGGAGACACGCCAGAACCATTAGCTCCTTTCCCTCCAGGCAGCACACAGATGAATGTGTATACCACCCACACAGGCACCCCAAGCAAACAAAACAACACAGAGACATCTGGGCGTATTCCTCTTCTCTCCCCAGGGGGGTAAGTGCAGAAGCCCATGTCCTGTTCCTATTTTTGGCACAGTCACCCCCCTAGGGTGTCCCAAAACTCAGTTCCTCCAATACCAAAATTTGTATTTCTGCCTCTGCACCCCTCAGGCTGCAATCCTTTCTGGGACCCTGAGTGGAATGTCTTCTCCCCTCCCTCTCCACTCTGTCCACTGTTGGCTCTAGCCCCCAACTGCCCCACCCGGAACCTCTCCCTGCCATCCCTCCAGGTCGTTCCTCTCTTACCTCTTGCTGTTAAAGCTGCTGCAGCAATCTCTAGGGCCTTAGGGGGCCTGGCTTTAAGGAGCTGAGACAGAGCAGAATCCACTCCCACCCCCACATCTCAGACCCTCCCATCAACCCACTAATCCCAGGACGCCACGTGAAGAATGGGCCAACAGCTGGAGGGGCTGGGGCCCACCTGTGGCAGCTATAAGCTGGGTTTGTGGGGTGCGGCCAGGGCCGCAAGGGAAGGGAGCATCTTTGAGGGCAAGGGGGCACAGAGAGGGAGATAGAAAAGCAAAAGTAAGGCCTTGCAGCTGAATGTCATGGTACTGACCTGACCAAGGTTCAGGGTGCGGTTTGAGGGGGGCACATATCCTGAAGCCTGGCTTCTCCTTGGGCCAAGGAGGCACTGCTGGAACTCAAGATACTCCTGCTGCTGTCAATCCCAACTGCTCCACACCAGCTGGCCAACCCACTCCTCTAGCACCCTGCCTTTCCCACAGCTGCTAGGTGGGCCCTACAGCCGAGCTGGGGGCCCTGTAGCTGCTAATCAGCTTACAGGCCAAGCCGTGGTAAACAGGAGCCCTCAGTCTAATGCCAGCTGTGAGAGGTTTTACTCAAAGTCCAGGCTGGAGACAGGCTGACTGTCGCATCCCGGAAGGAGTAGAGATGGTAAGAGGCCAGGATCCTAGGGGCTCCAGGTCCTATGTTTATGGCCTTCAAAATGTTCATGCAGAGGGGGAATTCTGGAAACAAGGCAGATTTAATCACATTGGGCAGATCATCTCCTCTACCCTGTTGAAGGGAGCAGGGGTGCTATGCATGCCCACTTTCAACTTTGACAGCCGGTGCAGTGCAAAGTGTGGGTTCTGGAGTTCATCAGGCCCTAATGAACCTCAGATCTGACACATGGGCACTTAAGCTTTCTGACCACATCTTCCCATCTATAGAACAAACTAATAGCAAATGCTATTTAATGATAGCATTTACTGAGCACTTATTATGTGCCAGGCACTACTGTAAGCACTTTCTCACTAAATCCTCACAGCAACTCTATGAAGTATTTACCATTATTACCCATATTTTGCAAAGAAGCTAGTAAGTGGTAGGTACCATTACCCACCTCTTCCCTTTCTTTGCTGACCAGGGTGGGTAAATCTTAACTAGTCTAAGTCCATCATAGGAACTCCTTTCTCCTTAAGAATGGGTGGTCTAGGTATAGAGATGGGACTAATTCTGGCCAACGGGATGTGAGGGGAAATCTGGAGGTCTTCCAAGAGAGCTTTCCTCTCCCTTTTCACCTTTGGATGTTATGTGCAAATGTGCCGTCTGGAGCTGCTGCAACTATTTTGCAATGCTGAGGGCAGGAGCCAATAAATTGAAAGCAGCAGAGCAGAAAGTTGAAAGAACATCAGTCTTTGAGGTCATTGCAAAGCAGCCAAATTACCCAACACAGAAACTGAAAGTATGTTATCGCTGGACCTCTGTCAAAGAAAAGGATTCCTGATTGTTTTGACATTCTATGTAGTGAATGTATACTACTGCATTAAAAAAAAATTTTTTTTAACATTTATTTATTATTGAGAGACAGAGACAAAGCATGAGCACGGGAGGGGCAAAGAAGGGGGAGACACAGATTCTGAGGCAGGCTCCAGGCTCTGAGCTGTTAGCACAGAGCCTGACATGGGGTTTGAACTCACAAACCACGAGATCATGACCTGGGCCAAAGTCGGACATTAACCGACTAAGCCACCCAGGTGCCCTAATATACTACTCCATTTTTTACGTCTATTTACATATACTACTTTTAGATGTACCAGTGTGTGTCATACACACATACACACACACACACAATATAGATTGCATCACTGTGCTTTCAGACACAAGAGGAAAAGACCTAAGGGTGCCAACTTGCTTGAGGTTCCCAGCTAGTCAGTGTCAGGGCAGAAATTACCATTGTGTAGTAAAGATGAAATGGACTAATGTACACAGACAACTTTCATTCCTATGGGCTCCCAAAAGCCATTGTCCCTACCCCCAAAGTAATCTGTCGGCTGGTGGCTATGGCACTTGCATAAATAAGCTCTTTTCCTCTCTTCCATTATGGGAGGCATATCACTTTCCAAAAGGCCCCCACTGAGGTGAAGACAGTTGGTGATGTGATAGTAGGGACTCTAACGTGGCCACTTTCCCTCAGTAATTGTCCATACACACACACACCCTTCTGATTCCCTGGGACCTCTGGGATTCATCCCCGGCTTCCAGCATTGCTTTACCATGCAGCATCCCTTGAGTTGGCTGTCCTCTGCTTCCATGTAGATATCCAAGGAGCACTGCACTAAGTACCTACCTCGCCAACAAAGGCTGCAGTTTCAGATCCTGCAAAACAATGATCCAATGCCCATCTTTGTTAGCTCCGCAGATCTAAAGTGCACAAAGTAAAAGAATGGGAGGGGATATCTCACGCGACTGGGAAGCACACAGGCAGAGGCAGGTACTTAGACTCTGCCATAGCCAAGGTGTAAATTTTAAGTATGTAATACCAATGCTTTAAATGTGCGGGTCTTTTGAAGCAGCACCCTCACTTCGAGGGAAAGACAGTAAGTATGCAAAGGTGATTTACTGTGAAGTTTACAATAGCAAAAAACTAGGGACAATCTAAATGTTCCTTAGTGGGGGCTAGGATAAATATATTACAGTACATCCTCACAACGGAATACTATACAGCCATTAACATCAATGAGGTAAAACGGACACGGAATGAATGGTGTTACAGTATGTTAGTTTTAAGAGACATTTAATAAAGTAATTTATAATTGCCTCATTTTCATTAAAAACATCTGTACAAAGGCATAGTAAGAGTTGACGTACAGTTATTAAAAAGGAGTGGATAGTGGTTATTTTTGGTGCATTAAATTTTGAGGTGATTTAAATTGCTTTTCTGTTTTCTATTTCCACATTACATGAGGAATGACAGTGTGTGCAACACGTGCTCCTCAAAAAAGAGCAGTGAATGTCTCAGAGAGAAAGCAGGGTCAGGTAGAGAAGATGTCTGCTTCGACACCGAACAGCCCTGGATGCACTGGTAAGAAGGTGGCAGACTCGGCGTTCCACCATGCTCCTGCTGTGATAGTGATGTGGCATGAAGAGAAAAAAGGACTCCCAGGACTCCTTGAATGCACTTGCAAGAGTCTTCTTCCTAGTGGGTCTGACCACCTTCTTAGTTTGGACTCAGAGCTGGCAGATATCCAGCAGCAGCAGGAGCCCCAGGCAGATGACTGCTGGGATGTAGGTGTTCGGTGACTCTTTCAGAGATGCCAGAGTGAAGATGGCTCCTGGAATGGAAAGTGAGGTCCCTGAGGCCCCCTGCCCCTCTCCAGCTGAAGCCTTCCCATTCAACACCTCCCAACCACACCCACACAGAGCCTGAGCTAGCTGCTCTCATCTCTCTGGCCTCCCAAACAGAACCAGGAATCAGAAGCCTCATAAACTAATGTAGCCCCTCTCCGAGGGTGAGAAAGAAACAGGAGCAATCTAGCCAAATGGCGCAGGGAGGCAGGTAGGTGGGCATCTGGGAACAACTTCTAATCCTTCTCCTTTCTTAATCCTACCGGAGGGAAGGTGGAGGTATGGGAAAGATCCGAAAATGAGGGAAGCCTCAGAGATGGAAAGCAAGTCCGGGGGGGAGGGGTGGCAGTGGTGGCAATGGTGACACAAGGCCAGGGGATCCAGAAGAGTCTGAAGTCGTCTGACCTTTGAAGCAGCAGCTGTCTTGGTACATCAGCAGGTCCTGTGGGCAGAGCTGCTACGAGGGGGTGCTCTACAACTGCCTGTCACAGGGAAATTCTCTGCTTTTCTGGGGGCCCTGGCTTCCTTGCTCTCTATTCCCACCTGCCAGACACATAACCCCACCGGCAGCTGCAACTCCATCCCCTCCTCTCTAGGGTAGGGCTTAGGAGAGAGCAGTAGGGACTCTGAGATTATATACATCCATACAATGGGAATACCCTGCAGCCAGCTGAACTGATGAGGTAGGAAGTATGTCTGACAAAGAATCACGTTCTAGTATATTAAGTTTTAAAAGCACCTGTCCTAGTCCAAAGGCCATGGAAAATAGAATACAGCAGGGAGGGCTCCTGGTTCTAGAAAAAAAGGAAAGGAGGCAACAGTAAAGGGAACAGCCAGATCTTCCATGATCCTCTGCCAGAGGCCCCGATTTCCCCAGCCCAGTTGCACCCCCTTACCCATCATGAGCAGGGTCAAAAGCAAGTTACTGATCTCTTGCAGCATCGGTGGGCCCAGGACCAGCAGCAGCCCAGCCAGCAGTTCCAGCCAGCCCACAGCCTCTTGATAGCCCATGGGATCTGGCTGATAGCCGAACACCTTCAACGGGAACACCTCAGCAAACTGCACAAACAGGGCTTTCTAGGGGCAGCAGGGAATGTCTGTCAGCCACACTCAACAAGGATCCACTGCCTGGGCACTCCACAGGGACATTCTGGGCCTGCGCCCTCAACCCCTCCCCACCCCCCCAACAAAGGAGCTACTATTCTAGGTCAGGTCCAGGGTTGAGGTCAGTCTGGAGAGGGGAGGGCCTCCCTGGGGAGGGGCGGGGGGAGCTGAGCTTTGGAATCAGGAAACAGGCTTTACCCTCCAAGAAGGGCTGGATGGTGTGGTGCAGAGATGGACTGATTTTCTCAACAGACTCTCACCAGATTACAACCCAGCCCCAAATTCCAGGACCAGGAAGCTAGGCTTGCCAACTTTAGGAATGTCACAGCTTCTCTTTCTTTCTGCCTGACCTGCTTTCCCCTGATGACACTACGCTGGGAATATTGGGAGGTGGGGGTGAGGATGGAAGGGTAGACGGTTGCTCATTCAACGGATTCCACTATGAATATGGTATGCTGGGCCTGGATCCCATTGCAGTCGACACAAGAGTAGTTAAGGAGGCTCAAAGAGACTCATTGTGCTGAGTTAGGCTCCGTGACAACTTCAGCCTCAGGCTGACTACCTTTTCCTGCATCGCACCCCACCCCCACTTTAGCTCTACCTCCCCTACTGTCAGCAGCAAGGAAGAAACTCTAAGCGGCTGGCTCTGGGGAGGTACTTCCGCAAACAATCCACCACCGTAAACCAGGGAGGAAGGGCAGAACCCAGGCCTGGGAGACGGAGGCTGGCAGGGGTCTCCAAGTCAGGCTTATTTGAAGGGCTGGGGAATTGGTGAGCGTAAGGGCACGAAAGCTTTCCCGAGTCTGGACCTAGCCGGAAGGTGGAAGAACTTGTAGACTTCCCTCTCAAGCTGCCCGGGAAGGGTTCTCTGGATTCTGAGTTAGGGGAGCGTCTAGATTGACTCCTGCTTCCTGACCTGCCGTGTAACCTTTAGCAGACACACTTCACCTTCAGGGCAAGTTTCCTAGCCCACCAAGCGGTAATTCATAAACCCATCCTCATGAACCTCCCAAGAACGCAAACAGGAGAAGGAGGAGAAAGGGGCAGGGAGGGTTCTGGGTCCCCCTTCCATTCCATCTTCTTCCGCCCGGGGTCCCGGCGCATTCCTCCTCCAGCCCTAGGTTTGCCCGGGGCCCCCAGTGCTCAGCTGGAAGATGTGCCCCTTCCGTCTAGGCAAGAGCCAGAGGACTCGGAGGAGCACCCCGGGAGAGCGCCTACGTCTCAGTCTAGCACTGTCTCGCCGGAAGGCAGGCGGGTCCGCAGGGCACCGGCGCGGGCAGGCGGGCCGGTCGCCGCGGGGGGGGGGGGGGGTAACGGCCGCGTCCGCAGTACCCGCCGCCGCGTGGCCGCCCACATCCCGCTGCTCACCATCTGCTCGGACGCTGGAGCCGAGATCTGCCCCGAGAGCTTGGCCGCCCCCGTGAGCGCGAAGAAGCCACCCAGCAGGACGCGCAGAGCGGCGAGCCCGAGCGCCATGGCCGCGCAAGTCCTCCGGGAGGGAAGGAAAGGGAAAGGAAAGGAAGGGGAGGAGAGGAGAGGCCCCGCCGAAACCCTCCCCCTGCCGCCCGCTCGGTTCCTCCCTCCCCAGGGCCACCAGAAGACCGGCGCCAGAACCTCCCGCTCCCCGCCCCCCACCCCGAGGCTGTTGCCACCCTCTTTTCTGGCCCCCACCTGTTGCGAGGGGAGACGGCCTTCGGGAGGGGCATCCCCATCTCTCAGATGGGGGCACTGAAGCCCAGTGGCTCAACTGACCGCACGAGCCCCTTTGAATTCAAGGGGCGTCTCTTGTCTCCCAACCAGTATGACTGAGTAGAGTCAGACTCCAGGAGTAACCATCTACACGTGCCTCGCAGAAGACCGGGGTTTCCTTCCAGCCTGAGCCACCCTAGCTTTGGGATCTGAGCTGCCACCTAACCTCCTCGGGCCTCACTATTTGCATCTGTAAAAGCGATTAAGCCTGTTCTCCTTAGGAACAGGCCTAGCACAATGTCTGGCACCTGTAAGAGCTCAAACATTATTTGTAAATTAGTAAATTATGAAATTTTTAATAAGTCGGTAGCAAGTAATTATAAATTGTTTTCTTTGTGTAAAATATATTTTTCCTCCAATTCCTCTCAGTTGAAATTAAAATATGAAGTGTTTGAAAATTCAGACACTTGCAGCATAGGTAAGAGAGACTTCCACTAACAAAACCCTACAGGCCACTCGTGGTCCATCTGCTATAACCTGGAAATCAGTCTAGACCTTGATGGACAAACTGTGGGCCAAATTTAGTCAGCGGTTTTTTTCCACTGGTTCCCCCTTCTTCCTCCCCAGCTAACAATGTTTTACATTTTTTAATGATAAAAAAAATTTTAAGGCAGCTTTCATGACACATGAAAATTATATGAAATTCTTAGTTCAATGTTCATAAAGTTTTATTGAAACACAGCCACACTCATTTGTCTGTGTATTGCCTACAGCTGCTTTTGTGCTGCAAACCCAAAATTGACTAGTTGCCACCACATGGCCTGCAAAACCTAAAGTATTCACTATCTGGCCTTTTATGGGAAAAGTTTGCCAAGCCCTGGTCTAGAGCGCCACAGAAACCCCTACTCTCCTGCAGCTTCTATTTCTGATCAGCCAAGCTGCTTAGATCTTTGTTTTCTAGTACCCACAACCTGCTGGGGTGGGTGGCTGCCTGGCTGAAGACTGCAATGTCCCATGTGCTTCTAAAGGCCAAGCAGATTAACATCCAGGTGTGCTGATACATTACAAACAGGCTTTTTGTGACCATTTTTGTCCCTAATCCAGATGATCCAATCAATCAATCAAATAGCTAAATTCTCTGCCTTGGACTATTAAAATTATAATATATAACTAGGTATAAATGCACAATTATTCCTCAACAAAAAGAAAAATTATTAAAACATATAATCACTGAAAACACATATCCACATTAGGAAATTATATTTTAGGATATTTATACAAAATTTAACACAAAATTATAGACTTTGATCATTAGCAATACCCATCTTACTATTCTTTCTCCTTTACTAATTTTTCTATCCTTGGAATTAAAGATGTGACTGCAAGTCTTAGAGCAGGACCAGAAACCAACAGATTTCTTTGTCTTGACTCAGTCAAAGCGGAAAATGTAGCATCACATAAATAAACAGTTGAAAAGGGCAATAAAAACTTCATTGCCTTTTCATGGAGTTCTGGGTAATTTGTCTTTGCATTTATCCAAAACTGAGTCACAGACATTGATTTAAATACTGACTGTAATTCCAAATCTGAAGATAGCTGTACTAGTTTTTCTTCTTCGAAGTCCATGAGATTACTATCTTTGGGATTCATAAAAGGATTAATTATCCACAAATTTCCTGAACGCAAGTCTTCTTCTGGTGGGTAACAGTCATTGAACATTTGACAAAGTCCTTCCAGGTGCTCAAAAATAATGCTTGCAATGCTTCTCATATTTAAGTCTGATGAGTTTACGAATTCGGAAAATGAAGGGAACATGTCATAATCATTCTCTTGTGTGCGCTTCAACCACATTTTTAACTTTTCCTTAAGTATATCCATTTTATTATACAAATTGAAGAGAGTAGTCATAGTTCCTCGGAGACTTAAGTTGAGTTCATTTATAAGTGAAAAAATATCTGATAAATAGGCCAGCTTTGCAACCCATTCTTCATCAAGAAAATACTTGGCCAAATCTGAATGCTTCTGGTTTAAAAAAATTTCAATTTCATGTCGTAGTTCAAATAATCTTGTTAAAATTCTCCCTCTCGAAATCCAACGTACTTCAGCATGAAGGGGTAGATTCACATGCTCAGGCCCCATTTCTTCACACAAAATCGTTAACATTCGTGAATTTGATGCATTGCTCTTTATAAAACTTAAAATTTGTGCTGACTGCAAAAGAATTTTATGTAAGCATGGAGACAACTTTTCTGCTGCTAAATGCTCACGGTGAATAAAACAGTGTGTAAATGCCACTGTATTCGTGGCGATTTCTTGAATCTTTTCCCTTAAACCAGAACACCTGCCAGTCATGCTTGCAGCCCCATCTGTACAGAGACCAACACAGTGTTTCCAATTCAGAGACTTACTATCAATATATTTATTTATTAGTTCAAATATTTCAAAACCAGTTATTTGAGAAGGCATTTCAATGCAACACAGTAATTCTTCTTTTATATCACTGCAATCATAATCAATGAAACGAATATAGCACAAAAGAAGGGTGATATTTGAGATTTCTGATGATTCATCTACCTGAAGGGCAAACCACTTTGACTTTCTGACTTTTTGAATCAGCTGATCTTCAATGTCTGCAGACAACTCATCAATCCTGTGTCCAATCGTGTTATTAGAAAGAGGAATGGTTTTCATTTTGTCTCCAGCACTTGAACCCAAAACTTCTGAACACATTTCCACTAAATATGGTTTAATTAATTCTTCGGCAATGGAGAATGGCTTCTTGCTGGCAGCAATTTGGAAAGCAATTAAATAAGAAGCTTTCACAAGTGACTTTTCAACTAGTAAACACTTTTTTAAAGAACTATTCTGACATTCCATTTCAAGAGATTTTTGTTCAAAAAAATCTACTGGTTTGTTTTCTAATTCTGAATGTTTTGTCTTCAGATGATGAGAAAGATTTGCTGGCTTCATGTTTTCAGTGGATAAGATTTCTCCACAAATGACACATTGTGGCCTTGGTGAACTTTCTTTTGATCCTGGACAGATAATAAAACCAACTTTTAAATATTCCGCATCATAAGTCTGGAAAAAACCTATTCTTTTTTTCTTTGCAGGTGGAGAATCAAGTTCCGCATCATTTTTCTCATTAGGCATAGGTAAATCTGAATGAAATATTTGAATCACTGTTATTTTTCAAGAAGAAATAAGCAATAGTCTTTATGTTTTCCCCCACACATTTAAAATATCTTTTTTTAGTACTTATATTTGTCAAAAGAATACACTAACGTTGAAACAGAAACCACAGAACTTTCATGGTGCCATTAAAAACAGAATTTCTCCTTGCCCAAAACTTGGCCACTGACTAGAGCAAAACTATAGGATGCGGGACGTGAACTAGCAATGCTATATATATATATATTCAACAGATTGCTGGAATTAGGGCTGAAGTCCACAGGATGCATCTAGTTAAGAATAAATTAATTTACTTTTTTAAATTTCAGAAAAAAGAAAACAAATGTTTAAAAAGTTAACATTTGGGGGCGCCTGGGTGGCGCAGTCGGTTAAGCGTCCGACTTCAGCCAGGTCACAATCTCGCGGTCCGTGAGTTCGAGCCCCGCGTCGGGCTCTGGGCTGATGGCTCGGAGCCTGGAGCCTGTTTCCGATTCTGTGTCTCCCTCTCTCTCTGCCCCTCCCCCGTTCATGCTCTGTCTCTCTCTGTCCCAAAAAAAATAAATAAACGTTGAAAAAAAAAATTAAAAAAAAAATAAAAAAATAAAAAGTTAACATTTGGTGAATCTAGCTGTAGAATATATTAATGTTCATTGTGCCATATTTTCAATCATTCTGAACTTTGAAATTTCTCCAAATTAAAGTTGAAGAAAAAAAAAGGTTAATTAGTAGTTTTAATACCCAATGTATGAGGGTAAAGAGAAATGGGTGTTCTCAAACACTGATGTAATTTTTCAGTTTTGCAACACATATCAAAAAGCCTTAAAAATCTATGATAGCTTTTGAATCTGAAATTCTACTACTTAGGATTTATCCTAAAGACCTAATTAGACAAGTGAACAAAGATTCATTTACACAACTTAACTCAATACTGTTTACAATATTAAGCAACTAAAAGCGATCCAAGTGTCAATCTTAGGGGGATGGATAGGTACATACATTGGAATCTATGCATCCATTGAGAATCTCAATGTATATTTAAATTTATATTGACATGGAATATTTCTGATGAGCAATGTCAAAGGAAAAAGTTCACAACAGTACATCTTAAACAATCCAGTATTTAATCTAGAAATTTTTAAAAAATGTATAAGCACACACATACCCACACATATAGATGTCCACAGATCTTTTACTACCTTCCACATGTGAATGTATATAGAATATAAATTCATGTACACAGAGTATATCATTTTAACAGGAATATACAACAATCAAATTTACTTTGGAAGGAAAACAGGATTCTCCTTGACTCCTACTAAAAGAAATGCACCCTACATAAAAACTCAAGATTACTTGTTGACAGATTATACTTTTAAATAAACTACATATATTCTGTGTAGTAAAATTATCATTAAAAACAAAAATCAAAAAATGCTTTGGGCAGAGTAGGCTATGTAAGTAATTGAAAACATGAGGGTAGTGGCAGTTAACATGGATTGGGGCAGCAATAGTTTACAGCCTTTCCAAATATGAATTCAAGTCATTTTCCTGATCACCAATGCCTCAGACACACAGTTATATTTTTAGTAAATGACAAATTAATTCACATTGTTTTTAAAAAGAAGAACTACAGTTAAATCATTAACGCTTTTAAAGAAATTTGTATCTTAATAGTTATAATAGTTTGTACATTTGAAAAACAGCAGTGCACAGAGATGTCTGTCCACATAATGCTGTGTGTGCAGATGGATTCAATTTAGTAGTTCTTGGTGTTAATGACAATAATTATAAAAGGAATAAATCAGATGTTCAAAGGATGTGATGCAAGGATGAATGTTTTCCCGTTTAAGAAATGGTATATGATTTTCTTTGCCTTTCTTAAAAAAAACAAAAACAAAACAGAGTTAACTTTCCACATAAGCAGAGCACAAGGATACATACCTGTCTGACATTCCTTGTGTTGTGTATGTGGTTTGCAAGAGGTGGCCTTGGTCTGTGTGACAGGCTTGCACAATACTGCTTTGTTCTTTAAAAGCTTGGAAGACTGGGAAGATAGAAGTTTTGTGGCATCTATCTGTGTGCTTCCCTAGTTAAAAGCAAATTCAGAAACCAAAAACATGTTTTTTAGTACCTTAACACTGACCAGAATCACTATCAATTGAAAGTTGGCACATAGTAAAAGAAACAGAATTCCTGTGAAAGAGTAGTTGCAATAAAGAAGCTACTTTGGAAAATATACACTAATTCCTAAATCTTCTAATTAGTGTCAGTTCCATTCATTAATTTTTTAAAAATACTCTGCCTATAGTAAGGACAATCAACACAATAAAAACAATCTTTACTGATTAAGACAATTGGCTATTCAGAAAAATTAGATCCAACTCAGACTTTATGCAAAATATATTCCATATTGATTTAAGACCTCAACATGAAAAAAATGAAACTTTAAAATCACTGGAGAGGGAGTGGCTAGCTGGCTCAGTCAGCAGAGACTCTTGATCTCGGGGTTGTGAGTTCAAGCCCCACGTTGGGACGAGAGATAACTTAAAAATAAAATATTTAAAAAATAAATAAAACAAAACAAAAAAATAAAATAAATTAAATCACTGGAGAACTTTCAAATGACCAGAACAAAGAGGAGGTATTCTTAAAAGAAACACAAGAATTATAAACAAAATAGAAACGACTAATACATTTGACTATCTTGAATTTTTTTTTTTTGTTTTTAAATAAAGGTCTTTATAAAACAAAGCTGAAGAGTAAGCAACAGAGTTAGAGAATATATTTAAGGGGCACCTGGGTGGCTCAGTCTGTTAAGCATCCGACTTCAGCTCGGGTCATGATCTCAGTTTGTGGGTTTGAGCCCCACATCAGGCTCTGTGCTGACAGCTCAGAGCCTGGAGCCTCCTTCCGATTCTGTGTCTCCCTCTCTCTCTCTGCCCTCCCCTGCTCTCACTCTCTCTCTCTCAAAAATAAGAATAAAACATCCTAAAGGGAGAAAGAGAGAGAGAAAATGTATTTAAAAGATGTTTGCTGGAGTGCCTGGGTGGCTCAGTTGGTTAAGTGGTTAAGTGTCCGACTTCAGCTCAGGTCATGATCTCGCAGTTCATGAGTTCAAGCCCCACATCAGGCTCTACACTGGTAGCTCCGAGCCTGGAGCCTGCTTCAGATTCTGTGTCTCCCTCTCTCTCTCTGCCCCTTCCCTGCTTGCTCTCTCTCTCTCCCTCTCAAAAAGTAAATAAAAATTAAAAAAAATTTTTTTCATAAATAAAACATGTTTTTCACTCAACAAGTATTTACAGAATGTTTACTGTAACTCAGGCACTGTTCTAAGCCCTGGGGATACAGCAAAAAAAAGGAGAAAGAAAGTCTTGCCTTTATGGGCTTTACATCCCACAGGGAGACACAGAAGATAAACAAGTAAAGCAAATATATATTGTATAATTCCAGGTAGTGACGAGTGCTATGAAAGAAAGCAGGGTAAGGGAATGGAGGGTGATGGTGTGGAGAAAGGGTATTTTTAGAGTAAATATTTGAGCAGAGATCTTCTGAATACTTAAAAGAACAAACCACGCAAACGCCTGAAGTCAGAGGACTCCAGGCAGTGGGATTACAGATGCAAAAGCCCTGAAATGGGAGAGTCTAGCATGCTTTAGGAACATTAACAAGAACAAGGCTGAAATAAAGTAAGCAGGGGCTAGAATGAAATGTTTGAAGAGGCTGGCAGAAGCCAAATTGTATAGGATCTTGAAGGTCTTAGTTTCAAAAACAGTAAGAAATTAGGATTGTATTTTAAATATGATGGAATGCACTGCAAATTATATTTAAACTTACTTTTTAAATAAGCAATGGATGTAATAATTTTGAATTATGTAATAATACAAAAGGTATAAAAGTATTTACATGAAAAGTAAGTTTTCCACCCATCTACCCCCTGTCCAGACTCAACCTTGAATACAAGGTTCCCAGTTTTGTTTTTGAAGTTTATTAATTTGAGAGACAGAAAGCACATGTGTGAGCAGGAGAGGCACGGAGAGAGGCAGAGAGAGAGAGAATCCCAAGCAGGCTCCACACTGTCAGTGTGAAGCTTGATGCAGGGCTCAAACCCACACACCGTGAGATCATGACCTGAGCCAAGATCAAGAGTCGGACACTTAACTGAGCTACTCAGGTGCCCTCCTAGTTTCTTACACATCCTTCTAAAGGTGGTCTATGTAATTAAATAAGTTGCTTCTGACTACAAATTGGTGGCATATTATTAGCAAGGCTCTAGCACCTTGTACTGTACCTATTAGCAAGCTATCTTAGAGGTATATTTACATAACTTTGTATAAAGCCACCCTAATAACAGCTTTATACATTGAATGTATCATAGGTAATCTGAAGAGTCTCTGCTACTGAAAACTGAATGTTAAAAACATTTGCTATTACAAACTAGGCTTTTTTTTATTACATTTATTTATTTTTGAGAGACAGAGTGAGACAGAGCACAAGCAGAGGGACAGAGAGAGAAGGAAACACAGAATCTGAAGCAGGCTCCAGGCTCTGAGCAAGTGTTCAGCACAGAGCTTGATGTGGGGCTCAAACCCATGAACCATGAGATCATGACCTGAGCTGAAGTTGGACACTTAACTGACTGAGCCACCCAGGTGCCCCAAACAATGCTTTAATAAATACCCCTACATATAAATTAATTCTACACGTGCTAGTATATTTATAGAATAAGGTATTCTAAATTGTGGTTTGGTGGGTCAGAAGACTTTAATTATGTTGGTACAGTCACACTGCTTTCCATAGAAGCACACTATATCACATTATATGACCTTCAGCAATGTACGTGAGCTCGTTTCCCAACACTCCAGTTAATATGGTATTTATGAAACTTTTTGTTATTTCTCAATAAATGAAAAATTATCTAACAGTAGTGTGGTTAGGTATTTTGCATGTTTAAGCATTATTAGTGTTTCCTCTTCTGTGAACTATCTACTCCTATCCTGTGCCCTGTTTTCCTTTAGCTTTAAAAAAAAAATTCTATAAAGTTAAAAAAGAAGGGGGTGGGGGGTACACCTGGGTGGCTCAGTTGGTTAAGCACCTGACGGCACAGGTCATGATCTCACAGTTCAGGAGTTCGAGCCCCACATCAGGCTCTCTGCTGTCAGCACAGGAGCCTGCTTCAGAGTCTCTGTCTCCCTCTCTGCCTCTCCCCTGCTCACACTCTTTCTCTAAAAAATAAATAAACATTTAAAAAATGTTTTAAAAACTTCTATGCATAATTTTTTGAATGAGTAATGTAACATGTGACATAAAATTCAAAGACTTTAATATCAAACATGAAAATATACTAATTTCCCTCTTAAATTCTGCCTTAGTCATTCAGTTCTCCTTAGAGGCAACCACTATTATCTATTCATTGGCTGCCTTCCAGGGCTTTCTATACATATGTATAGGTATGTGGTGGTGGTGGTGGTGTGTGTGTGTATGTGTGCTTACACTTGATCTTAGCCAAAAGGCCGAGAAGCGATGTGTGTATGTGTGTTTAAAACACAAATGGCAGTTTGCTATACCATTTGGCCTTTCTCATTTATTGTATATGAGACTGCTCTATGTCTGTACATATATAGTTACCACATTCTTTTTAAGTGCACAGTATTCTACTATAATGGATATAGCGTACTTATTTTAACTATAGTCCCCAAAGAGCTGCTGTATATGCTTGGGCAGGGAATTCCACTCACCAGACCACATGACTAAGTATGAGCTAGGAGAGGGGTATATTTCAGGTTCTACCCATGTAGGCCTTTTTTTTTTTTTCTAGTTCACACAGTAACTGAGAATGAACTCACAATGGCCCTGACTATTGATCAAACAATGTGGCTGTTTTCAAGCCTTTGCTACTACAAACAATGCTGAAATCATCCCCGTACATACTTCAATTTATAAATGTGCAAAATATATCTGAAGGATAAATTCCTAAAAATGGAGTTCCTTGGTAATATGGTATTTACATTTTAAATTTTAACAAGTTTTACTAAATTGCTCTCTGTAGCAGTTTTACCAACTGCAATTGACAACATGTAAAAATGCCTTAACAGTGTTATCCATTATTTTTATTGTTGCCAATCTGATAAAGTTGGAATTTCTCTAATTTTAAAGTTGAATATCTTTGCATATGTTTAAGAATAATTTTTATTTCCGGGGCACCTGGGTGGCTCAGTCGGTTAAGCATCTGACTTCGGCTCAGGTCATATCTCATGGTTCGTGAGTTCAAGTTCCACGTCAGGCTCTGTGCTGACAGCTCAGAGCCTGGAGCCTGCTTCAGATTCTGCCTCCCTCTCTCTGTCCCTCCCCCATTTGCCCTCTGTCTCTTTCTCTCTCTCAAATATAAATAAACATTAAAAAAATTTTTTTAAGAATAATTTTTATTTACTAGTCTGATGGATCAGATTTTGTTGCCCATTTTTCTACTGGGTGCTGGGTCTTTTTATTGATTTATAGAAGCTCTTTACATATGGAAAAACTGGCTTTTTATGACATGAATTGCAACCTTTTAATTTTTTTCATGTCTTCTGACTTTGAAATGTAGCTGAATTTCCATAACAACTCTTTATGGCTTCTGAGTTTTGTGACATATTTAGAAAGACTTTCTCCACTTGTTTATTAAAATTCTTTCCTGGGGGCGCCTGGGTGGCGCAGTCGGTTAAGCATCCGACTTCAGCCAGGTCACGATCTCGCAGTCCGTGAGTTCGAGCCCCGCGTCAGGCTCTGGGCTGATGGCTCAGAGCCTGGAGCCTGTTTCCGATTCTGTGTCTCCCTCTCTCTCTGCCCCTCCCCCGTTCATGCTCTGTCTCTCTCTGTCCCAAAAATAAATAAACGTTGAAAAAAAAATTAAAAAAAAAAAAATTCTTTCCTGTATTCTTCCCTACTACTTTATTATTTTTTTACATTTAAATCTTTTCTCCATGTGGACTTCATTTTGGTGGAACTTGTAAGGTAGAAATCCAATTTATTTTTTTCCATATGTATGCTCAGTTGTCACAATGCTGTTTATTGAATAAGTTTCTCCTACTGATCTGAAGTGCTATCTTTATTATTTCTAAATCTACATACATATTTAGATCTATTTCCAGACTTCTATTGAGTTCATGGCTTCAGTATCAATTGTTTTATCTTTCTAGCTTCATAAAATTTACAGTTCTACTATAATTTTGGAAACTAGATCTTCCTCTTCCCCCTTCTTTATTCTTCTTTTACAGAATTTCATTGAAGATTTTTAAGCAGTGGAGTGACACAATCTGATTTAAAATCATTCTGCTAACAATGTGGAAAAAAAAAATGCAAAGGGCAAGAATGCAAGCAGGAAGACAGGTAGGAGGTCACTGCAATGAATCAGAGAAAAGACGATGGTGCCTCAGACAAAGAAGGTAGCAGCAGGAATGGTAAGAAGTAAGGAACACTAGAGAGGAAGTCTGGGGTGGAATAAAAGGGTTCTGATTTAGACATATTATTTGAGATGGCCATTAATCATCTAAGTGTATATGTCAAGTAGGCAACTGGATACATGAATCTGGAGCTCAGAGGTCATGGCAAGAGAAATAAATCTGGGAATAAGCCACCATCTAGGGGGTGTTTAAAAACCACAGGACTGTACTGAGTCCCCAGGAAGATTGAGAAAAAAGACAAGTATGTTGACCTAGAAGTTGAAGAAGGTATTTGAAGAAGAAAGGGAGAGCAACTGTATCAAATGTTACTGAAAGGATAGGTTAAATGAGAACTGGAAATTGACCACTGGACTTGCAAAACTAAAGGTTCATGGTGACCTTGACAAGAGCAATTTCTTCCCCCCCCCCGTGTTTATTTTTGAGAGAGAGACAGAGCACAGTAGGGAAGGAGCAGAAAGAGAGGGGAGACACAGAATCTGAAGAAGGCTCCAGCTCTGAGCTGTCAGCACAGAGCCCAATGCAGGTCTCCAACGCATGAACCGCAATATCATGACCTCAGCCAAAGTCTTAACCAACTGAGCCACCCAGGCACCCTGACAAGAGCAGTTTCAATGGAATGGTGCAAAGCCTGACTTAAGTGCCCTAAGGAAAGATAACAGATAAGGGAGTAAGGCAGGAAGTTGAGGCCACCCTTAGAGTTTTTCTAAAATGGAGAGTAGAGAAATAGGACAATAGCTGGAGGGCTCTGGTGTTAAAATATTTTTCATAGATATTAAGTATTACTGCATGTTTTTTGTGTCGGTGAAAATGAGTAGAAAGAGGTGGGCGCAAATCCAGAATATATAAAGAGATTCTATAAATCAATAAGGAAAAGATAATTCCACACAAAAATGGGGAAAAATTAAGAACAGGAAATGAAAAGAAAATTCAAATGTTCAAAAATACAGACATATAAGCAAAATTGCTAGTTATCAGTGATATGCAAAATAAAATAAGGTATTACTAAATAGACTGACAAAAAATGTTTAAATCTGACAACATTGAATGATAGCAAGGCTGTGGGAAATGAGTATAATCATAATCTCCTGGTAGGAATAAAAACTGAAACAGACATTTTGAAAACAAAAATGCAAATACTCTTTGAATTCAAAATTCTACTCTTCCATATCTACACCAGACAAACACCAGCACACGTGCACAAGGAGATGTATACAAAGATGTTGATTGTAGCAGAGATTGTTTTAATAGTCAAGACCTGGAAGCAACCTAATGTTCATCAACAAAGCAAGGATAAATAAAATGCATTACTTTCATACAACACTATCCAGCAGTCAATGAACTAATAAGAAATGAATTCAGTAAAGCCACAGAATACAAAATTAACAGACAGAAATCAGTTGCATTTCTATACACTAATGAAGAACTATTAGAAAGAGAAACTTAAAAAACAATCCCACTCACAATTGCATCAAAAAGAACAAAATACCTACAAATAAATTTAACCAAAGAGATGAAAGATCTGTACTCTGAAAACTATAAGACACTGATGAAAGAAACTGAAGGAGATACAAATAAATGGAAAGCAATACCATGCTCATAGACTAGAAGAATTAATATTGTTAAAATGTCCACACTACCCAAAGGAATCTATAGATTCAATTCAATTCCCATCAAAATACCAACAACATTTCTCATAGAACTAGAACACAGAATCTTAAAATTTGTATGGAACCACAAAGACCCTGAATAGCCACAGAAATCTTGAGAAAGAAAAACAAAACTGAAGTATCACGCGCTCCCTGATTTCAAACTACAAAGCAATAGTAACCACAATAGTATGGTACTGGCCGGAAAACAGACATGGAGATCAATGGAATAGAACAGAGAACCAAGAAATAAACCCATTCATATATGGTCAATCTATGACAAAGGAGACAAAAATATACAGTGGGTAAAAGACAATCTCTTCAATAAGGGAAAAACCCAACAACTACCTGTAAAAGAATGAAACTGGACCACTATCTTACACCACATGTTGAGTAAGAGTTGAAACTATAAAACGCCTTGAAGAAAACATAGGTAATTAGCTATTTTTCATTTTTTAAATTAATTTATTTATTTTGAGAGAGACAGAGACAGCATGAGTGGGGGAGGGGCAGAGAGAGAATCCCAAGCAGGCTTCACGCTGCCAGTGCAGAGCTCAACTCGGGGCTTGAATCCACAAAACTGTGAGATCATGACCTGAGCCAAAACCAAGAGCTGGATGCTTAACCCACTGAGCCACCCAGGTACCCCGGCAGTTAGCTATCTGACATAAGTATCAGCAACATTTTTTTGGACCAATCTCCTCAGGCAAGGGCAACAAAAGCTAAAATAAATAAATGGAATTACATCAAACTAAAAAACTTCTACATAGAGAACGAAATGATCAACAAAGTGAAAAGGCAATCTACTGAATGCGAGAAGATATTTGCAATTCATGCATCTGATAAGGGAATATCCAAAATATAGGAAGAACTTATACAACTTAATATAAAAAAAATAACCCAATTAAAAAATGGGCAGGGGCGCCTGGGTGGCGCAGTCGGTTAAGCGTCCGACTTCAGCCGGGTCATGATCTCGCGGTCCGTGAGTTCGAGCCCCGCGTCGGGCTCTGGGCTGATGGCTCAGAGCCTGGAGCCTGTTTCCGATTCTGTGTCTCCCTCTCTCTCTGCCCCTCCCCCGTTCATGCTCTGTCTCTCTGTCCCAAAAATAAATAAACGTTGAAAAAAAAAAAATTAAAAAAAAAAAAAATGGGCAGAGGACTTGAATAAGCATTTTTCCAAAGAAGACATATAGATGGTCAACAGGTATATGAAAAGATGATCACATCACTAATCATCAGGGAAATGCAAATCAAAACCACAATGATTCACCACCTCAAACCTGCCAGATTAGATATTATAAAAAAGACAAAAAAATGACAAGTGTTGGCATGGATATAGAAAAAAACCCTCATGCACTGCTAGTGAGAATGTATATTGGTGCAGCCACTGTAGAAAATAGTATGAAAACAGTATGGAGTTTCCTCAAAAAGTTAAAAATAGAATTCCCATATGATCCAGCAATTCAACTTCTAGGAATGCATCCAAAGAAAACCAAAACACCAAAGTGGAGAGATACATACACCCCTATGTTCACTGCAGCATTATTTACAATAGTCAAGATACGGAAGCAACCTAGGTATTCACTGATGGATGGATAAAGAAGCATGATGCGCGCGCGCGCGCGCGCACACACACACACACACACACACACACACACACACACTGGAATATAACTCAGCCATAAAAAAGAATGAAATTTGCAACAACATAGATGGACCCAGAGGGTATTATGTGCACTGAAATAAGTCAAACGCAAAAAGACAAACACCATATGATTTCACTTGTATGTGGAATGTAAAAAACAAAACAAATGAGCAAACAAAACAAACAGATTCCTAGATAGAATTTCTGGTTATCAGAGAAAGGGAGAGATTGGGGGTGGGGGGGGAGGAGGGACAGGCAAAACAGGTGAAGGGGATTAGGAGGTACAAACTTCCAGTTATAAGAAAAATAAACCATGGGGATGTAATGTACAACACAAGGAACAAAATCAATAAAAATGTAATAACTTTGTATGGTGACAGATGGTAACTACAACTTACTGTGGGAATCATTTTACAATGTATAAAAATATCAAATCACTATGATGTACTGATGTACTCCTGAAACTAATAGGATACTGTATGTCAATTATACTTCAATTTAGGAAAAAAAACATAAGTTTTAAAAGAAAAAGAAAAAAAAAGATAGACTAAAACTAAGCAAATAAGCCCAATCTAACAATGGTTAATTCTCAATGGTGAGAATACAGTAGAGCAGGAGTTAGCAAAGTTTGGAGTGGACCAAGCCCAGCCTACCACCTGGTTTTGTAAATAAAATTTTATTGGAATGCAGCCACTTACTCATTTATGGATTGTCTATGGTTACTTCTGCACAACAGCAGAGATGAGGAGTTGCAACAGAGTCTGTATGGCAAGTTTAGTCTAAAACATTACTACCTAGGAAGTCTGCTGACTTGTGCACATTTTTTTTAAGTTTATCTTGAGAGAATGTGTGACAGCACGGATGGGGTGAGAGGGAAAGAGAGAGAGAGAATCCCAAGCAAGGCCCACACTGTCAGCATGGAGGCTGATGCAAGGCTCAACCCATGACTCATGAGATCATGACCTGAGCCGAAATCAAGAGCTGGACGCTCAACTGACTGAGCCACACAGGAGCCCTGACTTGTGCAGATTTTCTTCTTTGTCCTTTTCTATATCTCACCTTCCCCTAAAATTTAAGACTATTTAAATAACTTGAAGGAGAGTCAAACTAAAGTCTGAGAGAAACAAAGAAAAGATTCTAAAACTTTCATTTTTTTTTAAATTTAAGAGTACTACATATACTTTGTATTGACTAAACTGAAAACATTAATCAGACCTATTCTATAACACAGTTTAAATGACTGGTGAATTATAGAGGTACTCCACATAGAGAAAAAATACATAGGGCAGTCCTATTTAAATGAGGGATGTATTCTTGAAAACCCAGAATAATTCAAAACTAACTGTCCCATATATAGAAGAAAAAGGATGCATTCTCAGGATACATAAATTTGCAACCAATATAGAATATTTTTATAATATATACTAATAACATTAGTATAAAACCTAGTCTATTAATACCCTTATTAATTATACAGTTATGTGCTTAAGAAGAGAATTATTCATTCTGTTATAGCAATTTATTAATCACGTAATTTTAAAATATAACTTAATGTATAATATACAATATACAAATATAAGTACAAAGTTAACTTAATGATATTGCATTAACTACTGCAGTATCCTGCCTGAAAATAATTGAGTAAAAGTTATCATTATCATCTTCTAACAACACAAGTAAGGGGAGAGTTAAAAGGTATCAAATTAGGACAAGCTATCTCGCCACATCATGGGGAAGGCGGGTCTGAGTCCCTGGAAGATTTCTACTAAAGAATGAATCTGATGTGGCTGGTTTTTGCTCTCATTTTCTTTGCCTCTGGGGATTTCTTGATATGCAGACACACTGTCCATCTTTCACCTTGCCACCATGAAACAGCAATCCACATTTGGATCACTTTCTTTAATAATAGCAATTGTTGCTGGAATACGGTCAAAAGCATATGCCAGTTACTTCGCTGCTGGCTGCTGTGCTGAAGGCCCAATAAGTGCCGGGACCCTCTTCCAGCTGCCTTTGTTTTTCTAATTCTAGCAAGTCTTCCTGTATTACTCCACGGAGAACCACCCAAGCGAAATTTCAGCATCCCCTTCACCAACCTTGCACAAATTCACCTTCTTTGTCACTTTCACAGATTGTTTATCAGGCGTGAGGCTGTCGTCTTCCAAGATAAAGCCTCTTTAGATTATGGTAAAGCTGAAATGTTTTGATAGCTTCGGTTAGCAGCTATAGCTTGCCTGCTCATTTTTATACTCTTAAAACTTTGGTAGGCTTTAAAATTAGAAGGCCAGCCATGACTTGTAGTGAACTTTTTTGTCTCACTTTCAACTCCTTTCAAATCATTAAAATTACTTCAGGCCTTAGCACAGGCAATGGCTTGAACTCAGGGGGGCATTACAGCAGCACTGATCTTGCAGCTGCGTTGCCAGGATTTTTTCCGTTTACTCCATTATTCTTGCCTGGTTATAAGATTGTGTGTGTGTGTGTGTGTGTGTGTGTGTACGTGTGAGAGAGAGAGAGTGTGTGTGTGTGAACTAAACGATGTATCTTCTTTAATGCTGCTTTTGTTTTTTTGAGCATTATCTCAATATTCTGCAGGCTGCACTCTCCTAAATGAACAGCATGGGGGATCACATCCTGGTCTGGCCTTTATCACAGAGTTTTATCACATCTAACTTCTGTTCCAAAGATACTGAATTTGGGGTACAGTTTTTTAGCACTAGCACCACTACTTAATAAACTTGAATGACACTGTTATATGACATACAAAAATATCTTTAATTATACCAAAAGCAAATGTTAAGACAGCTACCAAAAACAGTCACCAAAAACATTAACCCAAGATCCAATATATTAGGTTCATGTGATATTGATAAAAGATGATGGGAATTTTGTTTCCTGCTAACACAAGATATAGGAAAATAATGATGTAATTTGCAATCCTTTCAACTAGTCAGATTTGAAATTATGTGTTTTCTCAAAATATTTTTTTTAATTTTAAAAAGTTTCACAATACTTCAAATTGGAAACATAAAGTGGGAACTTAAATGTATTTTTACTTTGCACTATTTTCAGCTTCACATAATTTGAAGATGCATAAAATAACACTACACTGAACTTTTTCAAGAGACTTTCCAGTCTAAAAGAAAAATACTTGAATGTAGTAAAAGAGAAAAATAAGCAGCCAGATGGAATTAACAAGAATTTAAAGAAATTAAGGAGCCAGGGAGCCCGGGTGGCTCAGTTCGTTGAGCGTCTGACTCTTGATTTCGGCTCAGGTCATGATCCCAGGCTCATGGGATCAAGCCCTGCACTGGGCTCTGCGCTGAGTGTGGAGCCTCCTTAACATTCTTTCCCTCTCTCCTTCTGCCCTCTCCCCTGCTCGTGCTCTTTCTCTCTCACTTTTAAATTTTAAAAAATTAAAAAAAAAAGAAAGAAAGAAATTCAGGAGCCAGAACACAACGAAATAAATCAGAAATGCATTCTTATTAATGTAACTTTAAGATTCCGAAACAAAATCAGTGCATAATACTCTACTTTTTTTTGAAGACTAAGCGAAATGCATTCAGATACATATTAGAATGTTACATCCAAAATGAAAATAAACCCAAGTGGCATTATGAGGAAAAATATTAACGATAAAACTTACATCTTCAATGACTTTTTGTGTTGCCTCTTTAGTAACTGCACCTGTTATAAATGAACACACACATTATTATCCCCAAAATATACAGATGTAAACACTGAAACCAACAAGTTATTTTCCTCTCACTAAGGTGGGCCAGAGTCTACTCCAGAATTTCTCAAAGAATGGTCCAAGAAAACTGGGCATCAATATCACCTGGGATGCCTGAGAAAGGTAAGGATTCTTGGGCCCCAATTTCATCCTACTACAGTAGAATCTCCGGTGATAAAGGCAACTATATTAAAATCACTTAGGTTTAAAAGAATAATAATAAACTGTACACGCCTCTTCCTTCCCTACCCATGCCAATCTGCCTGCTACCCACTTCCCTCTGAGAAAAAGGGGCATGTTTCCTCACAGAAATATAAAAGTAAATATTACTAACAAGAGCTACTTAGACAACACACTTAACTCTATAGTCTAATTAAATGCCTTTACATCAAGTCATACCTTTTAAAACACTATTAGTGTTCCCTGTGGGCTGGGCAGGAGGTATTTTTGCCAATGACACCACACTGGTTATAACTGGTGTTGTATTTTTCCTTGTAGAAGGGAGCTCCGTTGAAGTAGTTTGCGCCTTATAAATATTTACTGATTAAAACAAAAAGGTAAGACCTAGTATAAACAAAAGGGTTACACACACACACACACACACACACACACATACAAAACCCTGTTCGACAACTAAGTTTCCAAGAAACAGTGCAAATATCTAACTCTGTATAATGTAACTCTATAAAAAGAGTGATTCTGGTCAGATTAACATTCATTAGGACTTAAAAACAGCCTGATTTTCTAAAATTATAAACTTCAAATGCTATTTAAAAATATAGGTATTAGCTTTAGAATTAACTGGCCTTTCCTATTAGTGAATATTAAAACTCCTCCACCTAAGCTTGCTTCAAATAAAAATTTAACATGACAGTTTTTATAAAGAAGTTGGTGAGTTTGCTACCCATCCGCTGGTTTGTCAACACATATTATAAAATAAAAATTCTACCACTGACCTGACTGGTCTTAGGGAATGGATGATGACATAAAAGATTGGCACATGGCATATGTGATTAAGATGATGATCAATAAAATTGCAAAGGTAGACAAGGGCCAGACTGTAAGGACAAAGCACATGGATTCTGTCAATTCAACAGCACTCCAGGCTTTGATCAGACAGCATAATATCAAATGGTTTTACCCTAATTCAGAGAAGTACTACTTCAGGGAGCTACTTTAAGAACATGCCACACATGTAACTATTCATCTGGATATTTTGACCATATTAGCTTTCCTACTTGCAAAATTATTCTTAGCCAAAAAAATTTTTGCTACCTATGAAGAACTGGTCTACTTTATTTTTTCTGATATAATTAATGTGTTGGTTCTTTTTTCCTTGGCTACAAACTCTTGATCAAATCTTACACCAGTCATAGCAACTGTATTAACATACTTCTATTCTCTCCTTCTGTTTGCCCTGATTTTCTATTTTTTTCTAGTTTATTAACTGAATAACATATGCCCCTTAGTGGAAATTATTTATGTACAGATAACATCAACCAAAAGCAATCAAATCTAATTTTCCTATAAAATACATTTATTGATTCCTTGGTGTGTTTGATTATGATAGCAAAAAGCATCAGGATTGATTTTCCCTGAAGGGCAATTTTTAAGAATTCTTACAAGAGGGACATCTGGGTGGCTCAGTCATTTAAGCATCCGACTTCGGCTCAGGTCAAAATCTCATGGTTTGTGGCTTTGAGCCCTGTATCAGGCTCTGTGCTGACAGCTCGGAGACTGGAGCCTGCTTCGGATTCTGTGTCTCCCTCTCTCTCTGCCCCTCCCCTGCTCATGCTCTGTCTCTGTCTCTCAAAAATAAATAAGCATTAAAAAAAATTTTTTTTTTAATTCTTACAGGAAAATTTAAGGACATCCAGGCGATTTGAATTCAATAAAATTTTGATGCTATTATATTTACAACTGTGTGTACTAATAGTATATCCTAGCACTGACATAAAGATCCCATTAGCCAAGTTTAATTTTTACCTTTATTTTGTGAAAGAGGGTCATTCATAATTTGTCGATGACAAAACTCCAAGACACAAAATAAGTTACAGAAATGTTTGATGTTTCCTCGCCATTTTATGGACTCACTTAGCTTACCCTGTCGTTTACAGCCATCACACTTGGCCATCTGAGAAAAAAATATAAGACAGGATAGGCTTAAAACCACAAAATAATGAAAAGATAACATTAATCATAAAACCAGGAGGCACTATGAAAACAGGATATGTAAATCAGCTGAAATTACAAAATGTAAGGTTCCTACCTTAAAATATTCTGGTTAAAAATGCATATACTTGGGGCACCTGGGTGGCTCAGTCGGAAAAGTGTCCAACTCGATTTCAGCTCAGATCATGATCTCACAGTTCATGAGATGGAGCCCTGAGTTGGGCTCCTTGCTGACAGTGCAAAGCCTGCTTGGGATTGTCTCTCTCCTTCTTCCCCTGCCCCACCCCCGCTCTTGCGCACACTCTCTCTCAAAATAAATAAATAAATATTAAAATATATATTTATTTGCTTTATATACATATCTCCATCTACAGAATATAAAAACTGATCTCCCATTTTCAAAATTACTGATGAAGGAATCTAAAGATAGGCTCTATTTTTAAAAGGTTAAGCAGTGACATCATGTAGTAGAAAGAATATGCACTTTGGAGTTGTAAAGACATTGATTCATTCAACAACTAATTAGGTACGCTTTGTCTTGAGCACTGAGATAGGCGCCATATAATTATGATAAAGACATACCTCCCAAACAAAAATATTGTATTTTAGCAGGTAGGGAGACAAACAGATGATTTCACTGGCGTGTTATAGGTGCCATCCAGCTATCACCTACCAGCTTCTTGAAGAATACACTACTGAACCTCCCTGGATCTTACTCCTTTTCCTTATTTATAAGCTGGTAATAACACACCTACCTCTAAGGATTATAGTGAGGATTAAATGCAGTAACACTTATGAAGCACTGGACCTGTATTAGTGGTTCAATTAATTGTAGCTTTCATTGTTAGCCTTCCAAAAAAATAATTTTTTAAAAAATAAGTGGGTAAGGAGGTCAGTCACAGTCATTTGACCTATGAAGCAAGAACAAGGTCTGACTTCAAATTCATCAGAGTAACCTTCTGAATGAGACAGCCACTTAAAGGCAACATAACTATAAAGGCAACTTAAAGGCAACTTGAAAGAACTCAGTGATAAATAAGGTTCGTGTGCCTCAAGAGAAAGCAAAAGATAAAAAGAAAAGGAATATACCCTCAAACAACAACAAAGCCTCCAGATATCATATGTTCTTTACCACCAAAATTTCATGTTTATATTCAACTGAATTTTGCTTTGGGAGCCCATAATTTATTTTACCCAGTTCTAAACACTAAATTTTACTTCACATGATCTAAACGTATTTAAGAAAATAATTTGTACTAACTTCAGAAAACCAAAAAGGTGTATTACATTTACCTGATAAAACAAAACTGTAAATTTGGACATGCAATCTTCACAACAGAACTCTTCTAGCTTTCCTTCCAATCGATTTTCTACCAAATTAGGGGATGTCTGTGAGCAGTAACTGCACATCTTACAGTAATTCCCCCAGCGCTCTCCAAAGTCACGGGCAGAGAGGAATTTGCAAACTGAGAACCAGAAGGGATGAAAGGAAGAAACATCAAACTTACATTAATTCGAAGGAGGTAAAGTGAGTTTCCACAGTCTCAGACACCAACTAAGCTAGTTTCTTGCTTGCTTCTTAAGCCAAGAAGCAGTAATTGCTTAAGTATCCTCTTTACAAGTGGGTGCAAGAACAGGAAGATCTCTCAAGTCACTGATAAACTTATGAAGAGATTTTTTACACTCTAACCTAATACCATTGACCGAATTACCTTTCAAAAGTTTTTTTTTTTAGTTTTAAGCAATTTATTTAGATGACTGTAATTTTAAAAATCACTACAATTTGGCAAATCATAATCACAAATATAATATTTAAATTTGTTTCAAGTTTTTCTTTGAGAGTATTATAATATTTAAAAAGACTTTAAAGTGAATTAAGCATGAAAAATAAAATGAATTAAGTATAAACTCAAGAAAGAAAAAAACCTGAAATTATACCTAAAACAAAATTACTTGAAAATTAATTGTAGAATAGCCCAACTCAGCATGAACTACTTTGTACCAACCACAAGCTCTGTGGATAAAGCTGAACCGCTTGCTTTCTTTACCTTCACTACAGAATGGCTTATCAACCCCTGAGAATCGGACAGTCTCCTTTATAATTTTCTGCAGTTTACAGTAATCACACATTGCCATAACTTTATTTTTCTTTTTGTATTCATCAGAACAAGTCTTGCCACAAAAAAGAAACATTCTACCCTGCAGAGATTAAAAAAAAAAAGTCATTAAGACCTAATTAACAGTTGCTTTATCTTTAAGAAATCATTCTCATTTCAAAGCAAATGAAGTGACTGTCAAAGATGAAAAGATAAATGCTTCTAATGGATATGTTTACAATTCAATCCCTTTCATAATTTCTCTTTACCTTGTAGAACAGAAGTTCTGGTTTTGTGGCAAACAGATGGTTACAGTGCTGACACTTGAGTTTAACAAGTGTCCGGGTTAAAGCAACTTGCTGGGATGGGGCCGCAACAGGCCGGAAACTGGCTGCAGGAGAACCACTGATGGAGGCAGGGGAACCAGCAGAGGTGTTACCTCCTCCAGCTGATACTGATGACCCAGCTGGTGGGCTTACAACCACTTGGCCCTGAGACAGGGACACTGCTGACGAGTTTGTTCCTTTTGGCTTGTTAAATACATTCTGAACGAACACAAATAAGGCAAAGATTTTAGCAACTGAGAAACAACTTGGTAATTTTCATTTTCTCATTTTAATAAACTACTACCTGTAACATTTTATAAATATTTTTTAACATTTTATAAAGTAGTTTCACAGAAAGAGTTTAAATGGCATACTTCCAGAATAGAAGGACTGAGAAATGTAACATAAAAAGGTTTAAGAACTTGAATTCAGGCTTTCCAAACACCTCTAATATAGAGCTCTAATAAACTAGAGCAGGCCCCTTCTTTTCCCCCAAAATACCCCTCCATCTGCATTCCCATCACCACCCGGCCTCTGATGGCTATTATGAGTACAGTGGAGGGGCGCCTGGGTGGCTCAGTCAGTTGAGTGTCTGACTTCGGCTCAGGTCATGATCTTGCAGTCTGTGAGTTCGGGCCCCACGTCGGGCTCTGTGCTGACAGCTCAGAGCCTGGAGCCTGCCTTGGATTCTATGGCTCCCTCTCTCTCTACCCCTACCCCGCTCATGCTCTGTCTCTCTGTCAAAAATAAATAAACATTAAAAAAAAAAAAAAAAGAGTACAGTGACCACCAGTAGTCTCTTTCTTCCTGGTGCCAGGGACATTGCATCAGGCACCTTGCCACCCCAGGGGATCACTAAACTCTACCTTCTTTGTGTATCTCTCAGAGAGTGAGGAGCAAATGGGACAAGAAAATGGAGGCTTATGATTCCATGCCAGTAGTCAATACGTATCTGGCCCATGATGAGAGGGACACATGAGCACATCACCGTGCCACCTATCTGAACCTTATCTTAGCTTCCATCCTTTTGAAAAGGATAGCGCCAAGGGCAAAAGTAGGAGGGAAGGGCAGTTTAGGTAAGGACCTTGAATTTAGGAAAAGGGCACTGAGGCTCAATACCTGGCTTAGACATTTTGCAGAAATGACTTCTGGGACCAGAGTTGAACAGAATTTTTTTCTTTCTAACTTGAATTTACTCTTTTGTAAATATGGACCTTCAGCAGTTCACATATTGCCATTCCCCAATGCCTAAGAGCACTTAGGGGTAAAATACTACCTCAGATCATACCTGGAAAGCCACCACACAACTGGAGCTGCAGAAGCTATAGATAGTTCCATTGGACATGGCTAGGTGATACTGAGGGATTGCTGAGGTTTTACAACTATGACATGAAACCTGGACACCTTGGCAACAACAACAAAAAAAACCAATGAATAAGCTACATAGATGAACACATGATCCAAAAGGGTATTAGGGGAATTAAAAAATATTCAGTAATATACAAAGCCAAAATCAAGCAACCTTACAATAATCTGTAAAGCTAACTGTAACTAATCTCAGTTAAATTCCACTTACACAAAAACTAACTTGGAACTTACAAGTGTGGTTTTTATTTCTTTCTTTTCACATATGGAACTACAAAATAAATGCCTCAACCAAACCAGTGAAAAACTATTTTCACTTACAAATCAGTTCTTTGAAAGTAAACTTTGGGTCTTTATTTAACCACACAGATAAATTCAATTGTAACAAAATGAAACAAAAGCAGCTACATTGTTCTTTAATAGTTACTAAATCTATAAATTTATCCAATGTAAACATTACCTGAAGAAATAACGGTCTTAACTCTATAAGCAGATAAGCAATTAATAGAGCAGAAAAGTTCGGTTTTTCCTGAGTCGTTGGTAGTCTCAATCATTTCTGCTGAAGGCCTCAATGATTTCCCCAAGGCGTATGGAGGAGTTTGGGCTGAATTCTATCAAGAAAATAAAATAACATTTAGATACCTAGCACAAACACACACGTTGTTTAAGAAAAGAAAAAAGAAAAACTAACTATAAAGATTGCCTTTGATTGAAATATCTGAGCTCAGAGGACTATGAGGCCACTCTAACTATAGATTTTTCTGGAAGTTGGGATGTGAGAAAAATAAGTTCTTTCAGACAATAATGAAATGTAAACTGAAGAAAATGAGTAACTACACTCACATACATTAACAACAAAACACATTAAAGGTAATGAATTTGGTATTTGTTATACACTTTTCTCATTAAAAATAATCTAAGATGACCAGGTAATCCATGAACCAAAGGGCCATCCTCAATAGTCTTGGACATCAATCTATAAGACTGTCTACCACCTTTAAGGTTACATAATCAGTAAGACGCTTTAGCAGGAGGAAACAGAAATGATGCTTAATGTAAATTAGGAGATCTTACAGAACTACCTGTTTTTTAAGCTGAGTTTTACACTAAGATGTGTCTGTAACTTTACTCATATTTTAAGAAACAATAATTACGATGGCTACCATTTATACAAATTACCAATATTATTACTTATTCAGTGCTTACCAGGAGCCAGGCCCTATACTAAATACTCTGTATTTAACTTATATATACTGTATCATGAAATCCTTCAAACAACATATTGAAATACTTTTAAAAATTATATTAACAAGAAGTTTAAATTAATTTTAATTCAATTAACAAATAAACAGAAAAGTGGGAGATTAAACATTTCATCTCGCTCCAAAGATCCAGGCTAACCAATACACTATACTGTCATTGACACAACATAGTCTCTCAACAAGAAATTATATGGGGAATTAAACAGTAGGAAAATACAAATTGTTGGGACTGCAAGCTGGTGCAGCCACTCTGGAAAACAGGATGGAGGTTCCTCAAAAAACTAAAACTAGAACTACCCTACGACCCAGCAATTGCACTACTAGGCATTTATCCACGGGATACAGGTGTGCTGTTTCTGAGGGACACATGCACCCCAATGTTTATAGCAGCACTATCGACAATAGCCAAAGTATGGAAAGAGGCCAAATGTCCATCAATGGATGAATGGATAAAGAAGATGTGATATATATATATATATATATATATATATACACACACACACACACATACATACATACATACATACATACAATGGAGTATTACTCGGCAATCAAAAAGAATGAAATCTTGCCATTTGCAACTACGTGGCTGGAACCGGAGGGTATTATGCTAAGTGAAATTAGCCAGTCAGAGAAAGACAAATATCATATGACTTCACTCATGAAGACTTTAAGAGACAAAACAGATGAACATAAGGGAAAGGAAACAAAATAATATAAAAACAGGGAGGGGGACAAGACATAAGAGACTTTTAAATATGGAGAACAAACAGAGGGTACTGGAGGGGTTGTGGGAAGGGGGATGGGCTAAATGGGTAAGGGGCATTAAGGAATCTACTCCTGAAATCACTGTTGCACTATATGCTAATTTGGATGTAAATTTTTAAAAATTAAATAAATTTATTAAATTAATAAATAAAAATCTTTGCCAAAAAAGAAAAGAAAATATAAATTGTGAAGTTTCACTATATAATCTTCCTGGTGAAAGAGGAATATCACTTATACAGTTGACAGAGTATAATACCAGCAACAAAATTAGAAACAGAACGGATTTTTGGATCACATATATAAAAAAAACACGGGTTTTATTCTTGTGAAAACAGTAACCAAAATGCCAAAAGTGGTAACTCCTTGAAAAGGGATACTTCTCACAGATCAATGTCCAACACCAACTACTTGGAGGAATTAAAAATAAATCAAACTTGCTAACTGAAAAAATTTAGTTATCATTTATGCTTTTTTAGAAAAATAACTTTTTAAAGACTTCATTCAGTAATAATTAACATAAATATTTAGTAACCAAATGAATCTATTATTCATTACAACAAATAAAAATTAGGTAAAATAGTCGAATAAGGCATGTTGCCAAAATAATTACAATTCATCCCAAAACACATTAAAAAAATATATTTTCTAGGGGTGCCTGGGTGGCTCGGTTGGTTGAGCGTCCAACTCTTGGTTTCCGCTCAGGGCATGATCTCATGGTTCATGGGATGATCAAGCTCCACGTGGGGCTATGCACTGACAGTGCAGAGCCTGCTTAGGACTCTCTCTCTCTCTCTCTCTCTCTCTCTCTCCCCCCCCCCCACCCTGTCTCTCTTCCCCTCCCTGGCTCTCTCTCTCTCTCAAAATAAATAAACATTAAAAAAATTTTTTTTAAATACGTATTGTTTTTTCCTAAAAGGAAAAAGAGAAAGATATGCTTTAGATCTACTGATTTTTAACATCTTATGCCTGTTGGCCACAGTTTATTTAAAATAATATGGAGCTTTCTCCACTTACCAATATATCATAAAACGTTTCTGACTCACAGAAAATCATGAAAGTACATTAGTGTATCATTTCACTATAGTCAACACACCACCAGGACCTATCCCATTTTTCTGGAGGGGAAATCACACCCCAAAATCAATTGATGGGAAGAGCCCACTCGTTTATTTTAACCTCATCCCTGCACAGCCATCCTGGAAGGAGTGACGGACGGGCCTTTATACCTGCTTATATGCTGTGACGCTTGTTGAACTAAACACCTTCTGGGACCGGCAAGGCCCAGAGCTGCTGTAGCAGTAGCCCCCACAGTTCTCACAACAGTTCATGGTGAGGTTGTTGGCGGAGTGAAATTTTGAGAAACAGGCATCACTACAAAGACCATGTACCACATTTTGATATTTAACTTCAAATCGGATCTAGGAAATAAAACACACACACATCCAAAATAAGTAAAGCCAATTAAAAATCTCTGATCTCTGGTCACGGCAGGTTTGCTGAAGAAGACCACCAGCCTTGTGGGATTGGCTGTCAGAGTCCACACAAGAGGCTAGGAATATTGTACACAAAGATTCTTGATGTTCTTGGGGTGCGTGGGTGGCTCAGTGGGTTGAGCATCCGACTTGGGCTCAAGTCACGATCTCGCAGTCCGTGAGTTTGGGCCCCGCGACGGGCTCTGTGCTGACAGCTCAGAGCCTGGAGCCTGCTTCGGATTCTGTGTCTCCCTCTCTCTGTCTGCCCCTCCCCCACTCATGCATGCCCTCTCTCTCTCTTTCTCTCTCTCTCTGTCAAAAATAAACATCAAAAAAATTAAAAAAAAACAACAACATTCTTGATGTTCTTGAGCAAATGCCTAAAAATGCAGCATATAGAAAGTACACAGAACAGATTACAAATGAAAAGTTGAGTATGGTTAAAGGGGAACCAGATGTTAAGAAATCAGAAGACCAACTGCAGGATGGCCAACTAGTAGAGGTGATTCTTCAGGCTGAAATGAACCAAGTCTGGCAAGAAAACTTTAGAGTGGAAACCATGGGAGCCTTTAATGGAAGAGCCTCCTGCCAACCAATGGAAATGGCCAATATAATCATCATTAAATGACTAGCGTGTTGATGGGAAACTGATATAATTAATATTCTGTAATATTAAAAATGTTTCCTTATTATTGATGCCTTATAAACAAGAAAACTAATACAGAACATACTTAGAGTTGTTAAAACTGATGACTGTGGTAACAGGGATTGGTGAATCCATATTTGATATGTAAAGCATTCATGTAAATTATTTCAAAGATGGTTTTTTTGTTTTGTTTTTTTAACAGAGAGGTTGTGCAAATATCTGAAAGTTAATTGGAAAAATTCCTACAGATTTTTAATGCAGAGGCCATAACTGAAATGTGAAGTATTTTTAGTAGTGTCTTCAACACATCATTTAATGTTTTTTATCCTGAAAAAAATAGGAAAGGTACTTAATTATTATTATTGTGTAGATAAATTTATAAATCACTGAAGTGAAGTACTAAGAGTAAAAACCATCAAATTATAGTTGTACAGCTGAGGAAACTGATTTGGTATTTGAAAGAAAGACTTCTTATTTATAGTGGTAATTGTAAAAACATTTTTTTGGTCTCATTTAAAGAAGTTAGCTTTCTGTTGCTTAGCCTTTTGTTTTCTTGATCAACCAAAGTACACCAAGGTAGAGATAGAATTTATATAAAAGAAGAGACATAAAGAGTTCCTAAAGTTTATCGGACTTATGAATAGGCTTATATTCAGAACATCTTAGTCACACATGGGTTGTAACTTCAAAGTAGAATCACTAGGTGGTTTCCACTAAGTTTCCAATATGAGTGCAGTTGGGTATCAAACTGAAGATAAATGCTATCGCAGGAAAGAAACAGTTGGCATAAATTACTTTTAATGTGTCCTCACCCTTTCTTCCTAGACCCTATCATTTCTAAATACCTAAGTTGGTATTTTTTAACTTCGAGACAGTACTCTTGTGTTTGTACGCATATGTGCGCGTTTTGCTATTCCTTGTGTTTTGCTATCCCTGACTCAATTCAGAATTTTTAGAATGAGAAAAATTTTTTCCCCAATGTATTTCTCCCCTACAATGCTATAAATTGAATGGTAAATAAATATTAAATGAAAAAAAATCTCTGATCTCTGAGCAGAATCCCAGGAAAGGTACAATGTAACTTACATCAGCATTCTTCTGACACATGCTGCACTTGGTTGAAATGCTGTTAGTATATATGGTAACAACAGGCTTCTTCTTTAGCTCATAAGAAGAAAGGCATGATTGGCTGCAGAAATCTTTGCTAGAATTTTCAAAACGGGTCGTGATCACATCCTTTGGATTTAAAATGTCTCTAAAAATAAATAACAAAAGGCAAAATGAAATATGTTCTTCATAATTGTAATTTCTTCCTCTTTGTGAGCTAAAATAACTATGTTTACTAAGGGCAGCTATTGCATGCTAGAAAATGGCTGGCCAGGGATAAGACATCTGAAAACCTGGGCTTGATGATTAGTTCTGTTAGTTAGCTGAGTGACAATGAGTGAGGTAATTACTCTCTCAATTTCCTCATGTAGAAAATGGGTTTATGATACCTAATTTATAGATGTGTTGAGGGAAAATTATATTTAAAATATATCCAGCCAGATGTTCATGACAAAAGCCGTGAGGCTTCCAGCTCCAACCAAGTTTCATCCACTGGAGCCAATGGAAGAAGTGGCCATCCGTCAAGTCCAGACCACAAAACCCTTGTCCTCTTACTAGCCAGCAGCTGCTAGGAGTAGGAACAGCAGGGACAAAGAATGACATGTTTGTTTGTTTTTTAATTTAAATGCAAGATTTGGGAAACAGATGAACTACCAAAGATTAATATAAAAAATAAGCATGATATATAAAACTGAACTATAACTGAAGAGATCAAAGAAACAGAGGACAAAAGAACTATTAAGGTTTGGTAGCAGAGGACAGATGGAAATAAGAATAAGACAGAAAGAACACAAATAACTGAGTCATTCTGTAAGATTCCTCAAGTTATTTTGTAAGAGCCCATTGATGCAATACACACTAACGGTAAAAACAAAGGTTGAGTATTGCCATTTTCTGACAAGTATAAAAAAACTAAAGGAAATGGTCAGTAATCAGAAGCACTAGTATAAGCCACGAAGAATATAATGGCAATATTATATACAGTAATGTGTACTAAGTAATTGCTATGTACCAGACATCATTCTCTTTACTCAAATTATCCAACTTAATTTTCACAAAAATTCTGTGAGATAAGTATTATTATAATTGCCATTTTACAGATGAGGAGACCAAATCGGAAAGGTTAAATAACTTGTCAAAGTCACAAACTGGTAAGCAATGAAGCCAGAATACAAATTCTAGGCAGTCTGATTCCACATTCAGTGGTTCATCATTCCACTCTTCTGCCTCCCATCCTGTGCCTTTATTATACAAAACTGTTTCACAGTAAACTATTTACGAATAACAATAACAACAAAGTACTTTAATTTTCTAAAACTCACCTAACCTTAAAAATAGGACAGTGAATCTTGGAAACCAAGTGGATATGCTTACACACGGATGAAGTTATTAATTTTGAATAGTGATTTTTCTACTAAAAACAAAGCAATAAAGAATGTTATTTAATAATGTGAATCTGCCAGTGGTATAATATACATATATGTAAACCAAAGTGAATGACTTTTTAATGGAAATCTGTGCACATGAATATAAATGCATTCTAAACCTTATGCATCCAAATGAATCTTACACCTTAACTTTAATCTTAGAAAAACCATACATCTTCCAAAAACATGGCTCCAACATTCTTCTACTTTATCCTTTATTTACAATAACTCTAAGAACAACTTTTCAAAGTTATAGTCAAGTATCATGTTTAACAGTATGACTCAGTTTAATCGTCTACGGTAGTCAACTGATAAGGCATCAAGCAACTTCTGACAATTTGTAAAAATCAAACCCATGGTTTAAAGATAGATTTGTCACCTATCTTGGTCTAAAGGAAAGTTTCATAGGCTCTGAACGCAATGCCAAATCAAGAGAGCAAAAAAATTTTTGAAAAGGAGCAGCGCTGTGGTAGAACATCTTTGACAAGAGTAACTATTTAAAAAAAAATAATATGCATTTAGATGTATAACTTGTGCTGTGTTCTTTAAAATTTAATTCACTTTATTTTGATATTTGATATGTTGAAACGGAGTATCTAAAAACAGAAAACTAAACTTACCCTTCTAGATCAGTTTCACGAGAATGCTATAGAAGAGTTTAAGTAAGGTATTAGAATGGCATTTTAGAACAAAACTAAATTTGAATATTTATGTAAAATATTTTTAAATTCCTCTGTCCTTTTAGTTGGAGATTTTCATTTTAACATGATCTACTTTTAGATACTTAAGGCCAACACCCCAAACAGATAAAGAAACTGTCGTAGATCTCCAAAGACAAAATAGGGGCCTAGAAATAATATGTTAAGATACATGATGTGCTAAGCCCTGGGCTAACATTGTCTCATTAAAATCTGAGGAAGTAGATACTATTTACCAATGAAGAAACTGAGGCTTAAAAAAAATTAAACATCTAGCCCCAACGTCATATGATAGAGCGTGATCTACACAATAAGCTCTTAACTTTTTTCACTCTACATTAACACTTCGGACAACACAATACATTCTTAGAACTACATTACCAAGGGAAGAGGCAGAACATGCCAAATTTTTCAAACATACTAAGGTAGAGAAAGAAGTTTATGTGGCTTTGTTACTATTTCTTCCTCTCTCTGCATCTATGTGTGACTATAAAGCAATAACTTCAAAGAACTTTTTTTAAGAAATAAACACATTATTTTGTGGCCATTTAGAGATTTTTTTTTAATCTTCTAAAGAATTAACTAACTTTTATATACTATTATAAGACCAATGTTATAATATGCTATATACTTCAATAACTTTCAAGATAATAAATAATTGTGAATGGCTGTTGTCTATAGTCACAGGATATATGAGCAGCCCTGCAATTCCCACAAATGGTTTGTTATTTCTTTCCACAGTAAAATTTAAACTTAAAGAGACAGAAAACTAGTTAAGATGATACTTTTAACACCAAGTCTCTTGTTTAACATTACAAAGAATTTGCAAATTTCTCAGCTAAAAAGCTATTTCCATAGAAACGTGCTCAAGAGATTTAAAGTAGCAACAGCATATTTGAACTAAACTAGATACACACTAAAAAAAGTAAAGTAAAAAGGGATGTAATTAAGAATTTTATACTTTGAGCAGTTTGTGCAGGTTTTCCTGGGAGGAGTTGGTATGCAGACAGGTGAAGGATATCCAGTGATGCACCGCGTGGAGCAAAAGAGCTGAGTAGATCCTGTCTTATGATATGCAGTTTGCCCTTTATAAAGCATTTTTTTACAACCAGAACAAAAAACCTGAATAGCTACGGCTGGAGCCGAAGGAAGCAATACATTTGGGCCAGATGATGCAAGAGAAAACTGAAAGCCTGGAGTCAACTGTTGGGCTATAAATACAAAATAAGGGGGGAAAAAACAGTTTTAGTATCAACACAAACACATATACATTCTCCATTTTTTAAGACAAATTCTCAGTCTCCAAATCCAATTAAACACTCTAAAACAGGGAGTTTCAACCTTTTTTTTTTTTGGGGGGGGGGGAAGGTGTGGGTTCAAACTTTTTTATAACCCATAGTAACAACTATATTTCACATTATAACCCAGGAGACACATACATACATTTCTGTGTATGTTTATATGTGTAAAATTTAATAACTGAAACAGTTTTGCAAAATAATGTTTCCTTACTACATGCATCACATTCTTCTAATACAATCTTATTCTATTCTCTCTCCCTCCCCCCACCCACATACATACATGTATATGTGTGTGTGTGTGTGTGTGTGTGTGTGTGTATGTATTTTTTTTTTAAGATTTTAAGTAATTTCTACACCCAATGTGGGGCTTGAACTCATAACCCTGAGATCAAGAGCCGCATGGTCCACTGACTGAGACAGCCAGGTACTCCTCAATTCCACTTTTTAAAATGCTAGTCAACACCGCCTACCCAGTTTAAAAAGTACTGCTTTATCTTAAGGAAAAAAAGATTTACATGAGGACGTGCTCTCCCTCAGTTCTACTAGTTAGAATATAACAATATTGATCATAATTAACTTACTTGGTCCTATTTCTTTCCTTTTTTTTCCTTTTTTAGATTTTATTTTTAAGTAATCTCTACACCCATTGTGGGACTCGAACTTACAACCCTGAGATCAAAAGTTCCATGCTGTACTGACTGAGTCAGCCAGGTGCCCCATATTCAGTTCTATTTCTTACCAAGAGGACTGTCACTGACTGAAAACACAGCACTAATTTTCAGTTCACTTTCTTGAGTTTTTTGCTTTGGGGCATGTCCATACTCCTTAAAGAAAAAGAAAAGAGAGAAATGAGTACAGTGTTAGTATTTAAATAAACTAGAAATTCAAGAAAAAAATAAGTCTGTCATATCTCTTCTACATTCTAATCATAATCACCTTCACAAATACCTCAAAAATCAAAATTTACAAGTTGTTAGAACAGATTTAAACTTTACAAAAAGGACCTTTCAGAATTGGAAAATCTTTCATGACAGTTATTACTACTTTTCAAATGTAATATATAGGAGTCACATACAGCTACTTCAATGTTCAGCACTACCCTTACTTTAGTCTGTGTTTGTAAGAAAATGATAAATAACATTAAGTCTGAATGATGTAGAGTTTGGATCCAATTACAGATCTACAAACTGTCATATCTGTTAATGGCATAAAGACACAATGCAATCTGTTTGTTATACATAACATCATCACAGCCTAAATCAGATTTATTCTAATTATGTATTCTTTAAAATGCTTTAAGATGAGGGGCGCCTGGGTGGCGCAGTCGGTTAAGCGTCCGACTTCAGCCAGGTCACGATCTCGCGGTCCGTGAGTTCGAGCCCCGCGTCGGGCTCTGGGCTGATAGCTCAGAGCCTGGAGCCTGTTTCCGATTCTGTGCCTCCCTCTCTCTCTGCCCCTCCCCCGTTCATGCTCTGTCTCTCTCTGTCCCAAAAATAAATAAACGTTGAAAAAAAAAATTAAAAAAAAAAAATAAATAAAATAAAATGCTTTAAGATGAAATATAATCATAAAACAAAGTTTTATTTTTTTACAAGACAAAATTCTAAAAATACATATATCAATTTTAAAAAAGACTTCTTTATTGAGATCACAACCATCCTACATTATGTTGTTGTTAAAATAGCCTTACATACTTCAAAATAAAAACTTAAGGGGCACCTGGGTGGCTCAGTCAGATAAACGTCCGACTTCAGCTCAGGTCACAATCTCACAGCTTGTGGGTTTGAGCCCCACATCAGGCTCTGTGTTGACAACTCAGAGCCTACTTCAGATTGTGTCTCCCTCTCGCTCTCTGCCCCTCCCCCACTGTGTTCTGTTTCTCTCAAAAATAAACATTAAAAAGTTAAAAAAAAAAGTCTTACTTTTCTGAAACAATGGTGATAATAAATAGTAGTTGTATTTTACATCCTTATACTTAGCAAAATAAATGATGGGTATGTCAGCTCCCAAAGCTACTTTTGGAACTGCTTTGGACTATTACATGCCAAAGACTAGGAATCACTGCATTAATTTACCACTTCCCATAGTGTACACTGTGGCGCCAAATGAGCTGCTGCCTATGAGTAGGGACTACAGTATCTTCTTTATAGGTGAGGAAAGTGAAGCTTAGAGATGGTTCAGCACTTTGTCCAAGGTCACAAAGATACTAAGTGCACAAACGGGAATCAAACCCAGGTCTATCTGTTTCAAAAGCCATGCTATCTCCCTCATAGATGGACAAATATAAAAAAATTACTATAATGAATTCAAACCCCAGCCCCCACCAGAAATTAAGCCCCCAACTCCTTTCACTCATAGCACCTGTCACAATATGTCACTTCTTATTTATTTGGGTGATACTTTGTTTGTCTAGCATCCTTCTTCTTTACCCCAAATGTGCAAGACTGAAAGGACCATGGCCATCAAGAACAGGCACGATATCTATTTTTCTGCCTCTGCACACTCAACATGTGGCACAGTTAACATAACCTAACAGAGAAGGCTCTGGGTTCTGACAGAAGCAGAAGCAGATATGATCTTGACTCAAACAAATTTTTTAATCTTTTCTAGTTTCAATTTCCTTATCTACAAAATATATTATCTAACCCACAGGGCCATGATGGAGGGATAAATGATTTAATACAGATGAAGTATGTAGCATGATCCCTTACAGATAAGCCAAAACTGAAGCATGATTTATACACAAAAATGCTAGCTTTTATTACTTTCACAATTATAGCATTTAATAAATATTTGTTGAGGGGCACCTGGGTGGCCCAGTCGGTTGAGCATCCGACTTCGGCTCAGGTCATGATCACACGGTTCGTGGGTTCGAGCCCCAGTTCGGGCTCTGTGCTGGTAGCTCGGAGCCTGGAGCCTACTTCGGATTCTGTGTGTGTGTGTGTGTGTGTGTGTGTGTGTGTGTGTGTGTGTTTGTGTGTGTGTGTGTGTGTGTCTGTCTCTCTCTCTCTCTCTCCCTGCCCCTCCACAGCTCACGCTCTGTCTCTCTCTAAGAATAAACATTAAAAATTTTTAAAAATTTAAAAAATATAATAAATAAATAAATATTTGTTGAGGAGCACCTGAGTGGCTCAGTTGGTTGAGTGTCCAACTCTTGAGTTCAGCTCAGGTCATGATCCCAGGGTTGTGGGATCAAGTCCTGCATCAGGCTCCGTGCTGAGCATGGAGCCTACTTAAGATTCTCTCTCTCTCTCCCCTTGCCCCTCTCCCCCCTCCTTCTCTGAAAAACTAAATCAATCAATAGACAAATAAATAAATATTTCTTGAATGAATGAGTCCAAGTGGATAGTCTTACATATACTAAAATAATAATGTTTATTTATTGGCACTTGCATAAAAAAGAGAGGAAGTTAAAAGTACCTATATACACCCTCCTTCAAATTACCAAAAAGAACACTTAAGAATCAATATAAAATTAATTTGCCCTATCATCAACTCAATCTCTAATATTTTTCTAACACGCCTGTTAAATTTCCGATTATTTCCTTTAACTTCACAAAGTAACTGTTCCAAACCATCACTGCCAAGTCACAACCATGCAAATGTCCAGCTCCCTGATGTTTAAATTTCACCAAGAAAAACAGAAACAAAGAACTCCCTCAACACTCTGATTCCCCCCCACCACCATGCCTACAAATTGATCAACAAACTGTCCTCCTATCTTCCAGGAAAAAGCAACCTTCTTACATGACTGACTAAAAACAGGCTTGCGTTTGGGATCCTGCTCCCTCTCCCATCTTTAAGCACTCCATAGTATCATGTATCTTCAGCCTCTCACCACCTCCATGCTGGTTTTCTCCTCTCAGGTTATAAGGAACCTATTTCTTAAGGAACTACTTACTACCCTCTTCTCTCCCCTTCCAATCAGTCAGTGAAAAAGTGCCTCATTCTTTCTCTACTTCTTTATTTTTCTTTTAAATGCTTATTTATTTTTGAGAAGAAAGGGCAGAGAGAGGTGGGGACAGAAGATCTGAAGCCAGCTCTGCACTGACAGCAGAGAAGCCAGATGTGGGGCTCAAACTCACAAACCCATGAGACATAAGCTATGCCGAAGTCAGACACTTAACTGACTGAGCCACCCAGGCACCCCTTCCTTAATCTGATTCCCTCCTGAACCTAATGCTATCAGGCTACTGCTTCAACTGAAACTGTTGGCTGTTTTTTGTTTGTTTTTTTTAAGTTTATTTATTTACTTAAGTAATCTCTACCCCCATCTGGGGCTAGAACTCATGACCCTGAGAACAAGTGTCACATGCTCTACTGACTGAGTCAGCCAGGCACCCTCAATTGAAACTGTTTTAAGATTAACCAATCACCTCACAGTTGCTTAACCCAATGAACACTTTTAGGTTTTATCTTACATGGCTTCTCAGATACATTTGACACTGCCAATGATTCCATTCATTGTCTTCTGGTTCTTACTTCAATTCATTACTATGTCTTTCTACCCTTCATTGATGTTCTTATATTCAACCCTAGGGGTATCAGAAGCCCCTAGAGGTTTTGTTAAAACATAGACTGTTGGGCTTCAACCCCAGTTTCTGACTCAGAAGGTCTGCACCAGGGTCCAAGAATATACATTTCTAACAAGTATCCAGGTAATGCTGAGGCTGCTGATTGCAGGAACTACTTTGAAGCCACTTTGAAGCCCTAAATTAATCCATTTCCTAGCTTTCTGACATGAGCTCTACTCTCCTCTCTCTACTTTTTCCCTGAACAATCTCATCCATATTCGTAACTTCAATTATCACCTATATGAGGTTACCAGATTTAGCAAATAAAAATATAAAAGCTTGGTTAAATTTGAATTTCGTATAAACAACAAATAGTTTTTAGTATAAGTATGTCCCAAGTATTGCATGCAACATACTTACAGTAAAAAATAATTACTGTTAACTTGAGAGTCAAATTTAACCGGGCATTCTATATTTTATCTGGAAACACTACACCAAATTTCTAAATACCATCACTTCTTGGCCTTTTGGCTAAGATAAAGTGCAACTCTCTAAATACCATACCCATATATGCAAATGCCTCCCAGTGCAAATTACCAGTTGACTGTCCCACCAGCCCTTTAAACACAACAGATCCCAGGGCACCTGGGTGGCTCAGTCGGTTAAGCGTCCAACTTCAGCTTAGGTCATGATCTTGCAGTTCATGAGTTCTAGCCCCACATCGGGCTCTGCGCTGACAGCTCAGAGCCTGGAGCCTGCTTTGGATTCTGTGTCTCCCTCTCTCTCTGCCCCAACCCTCCCCTGCTCATGCTCGCATCTCTCTCTCTCTCAAAAAAAAAAAAAAGAAAAAGAAAAAGAAAGAAAAAAAAACATTAAAAATAAACACAACAGATCCCAAACGGTACTTATTACTTCCCCCCAAATCCTGTACCTAGCCCCTCAGTAAACTGTATCATCAAAAACTCAACTTACCGAGGACAGACACTTCTAAGTACTCTGGGACTCCTCCTTGACCCACATACCTCATATGCTATCTCTAGGTCTGATCAACCCTACCTAAATATCTCAAATTCATTCTCTTTTCTTCTCTTCTTTATTGTTGAACACTCAAGCACTAAACATACCACATTCGCTCACCTCTCCATGACTTGACACATGCTGTTTTCTATGCCTGAAAACCTTAATTGTTACAACTCAAGTGCTACCTACCCCATGAAGCTGTTCTTTCCTCTCCAGACAGACTTCAGGGCTCCTTCCCCTATTCTCCCAATGTACCTTACACAATTTTTTTAGAGTAATTACATAAGACTGTGATTCTGTATCTGTACAGAGGTGGCACAAAGCAACAGAAAGAATACAAGTTTAAAAAAAAAAAAAAAAGAAAGAATACAAGTTTGAAGCCAGTTCCTATTCCAGTTCTTTTTTTTTTTTTTTTTAAATTTTTTTTTCAACCTTTATTTATTATTTTTGGCACAGAGAGAGACAGAGCATGAACGGGGGGGGGGGGGGTGGGGAAAGGGAGACACAGAATCGGAAACAGGCTCCAGGCTCCGAGCCATCAGCCCAGAGCCCGGCGCGGGGCTCGAACTCACGGACCGCGAGATCGTGACCTGGCTGAAGTCGGACGCTTAACCGACTGCGCCACCCAGGCGCCCCTCCTATTCCAGTTCTGATGCTGCCTTTGAATTTGGCAAATTACTTAACTTCTCCTTTTCTCAGTTTCCTCATGTGTAAAATGGAGTAAAGATCTGCCCCTCATATGGTTGTAGAATTTAAGTGAGAATGCATACAGCATGCTTAACACAGCTTCTGATGAGGCACGCTCAATAAATAATTACCCCTTTTTCCCGTATCTTTATTCCTCCTTACACTATTAATTTCCTTGAGAGCAGAGACCCTGTCTTTTCATCTTCTGAAAACTAAATAACTAACACAACTTAGCCTACAGGATCATGGTTAAGGGGTTGGGAATCTTGAACCAGACTGCTTGGGTTTACATTCTAGCTCAACCATTTACTAGTTGTGTGACATTTAACAAGTTACTACCTGTCTCAGCTTCTTTATGTGTAAAGCAGGGATAGTAATAGTATTTAACTCCTGGGTCCTGCTCATCAAATGGAGTAATATATGTACACCACTTACAACAATGTTAAACAAGTGCTATGAATCATAGTTAGCAAGAATAAAAACTCAGTGAATGAATGACAGCTCGACTGTGACTTTAACATCCAGAACAGACTCTTAGTAGAGGTATTCCCCACCTTTCAAAAGTTCATGTAACTCCACTTTGCTTTCACAAAAGACCTAGGTCAGTTCCTGCATTTGCCAACCAAAAGAAATCTGAAGATTTTCACTTTTAAGAGAAAAGGCAAAAAGTGAAAAACAGCCTTCAGCTTTGTTTTGCAGCGAACAGTTACAGAGCAGTGTGCAGTGTGAGAAGTGAGAGTGGCACCACCGAGCTCCTTTCCCAAGAACCACACTCAGCATCTCAGCATCAACCTGATGCTGCTGTAGCTCTGAACTATGTAAGCACTGGTGCTTTCTCTTCATTTATTTTGTGCACCTGGGAGTAAGATGTGTCCTAAGGTACCAGAAAAGCCTAAGAGTGGTTAGTTTGGGGGGTCTAGGAATACTCAAAAATTTTTCCATATAAACCAATGGTAATCAATTCATTTTACACCATTTCAGCTTACAAAAGTTTTCATAGGAACACTACTTTCAGATGGGGGAGGGGGGAGGCTATATATCAGAAAATATTAAACATTTTCTATTTCTTGCCTCCTATTTTCCGAAATTCGAATGCAACATGGAAAACACTACACATGATTTGTTTAATTGGCTTTTCTATCATAGCCCACACTATCAATTATGAAAAAAAAAATTACAGCCTATTCACCTTGAGTAGCCTTAACATAAACCAAAGAGAACTGAGTTGGTTCGTATCCACTTAAAATGTAAACTGTTAGGGGGATTTTCATTATCATAATTTTGATATTCAGAAAGAACACTCAACTCATAGCACAATATTTGTTAAATTTATGTACCACAGACAAGGCATAATGAAAGAAAAATTGGATCTGGAATTTTAAAAAAACTGGTTTTGTATCCCAACTTGCTACGAGACCTTGGTGAAGTCACTTATTCCTTTGGGCTCAGTTTCCTCATCTGTGAAACAGAGGCTCTTTTATTCCAATTTTTGAGCATGTACTTTGTGCCAGTCATTTGCCCAGGAATTGAGGATTCAGGTCAAATAAGACCAGAGTGTATGTAAACAAAATTCATTGATGTATAGATGTTACAGCAAAAGTGAAAGCAATATACAATAGAAAAAAAGAGAATTACTAATTCTACCCCAGTGACTATTAAACTATGTCTTAAAAGAGGAGAAAACCTAGGCAAAGCTGCCTAGTTTAGAATACCACGGGCAGAAGAAATGGCATGTGCAAAGGGAGAAAACAAAACTCAACAGGATATGCTTCTGAGTAAAATGCAGATAATTTGCAGACTGAGTAGATTCGAAAAGGTGGGAAGGATAACCAATGATACTGAAGACAGAAACAAAGGCCGAAACGTGGATAGTTTGGATGTTACACTAAAAAGTTCACGCTGTATCACACGAGACAGGGTCTTTAAAGGGAATGGTGTCATCAGATCTGTAGAGACACAACAGCATCATTATACAGTGTTTTGAGGGAGGCTGTGACTACAGGAAAAAGGATGAGTAGGAAATACAGTTCAAATGAGAAATAAGAAATAGGGAGGAAAAGGAAGAGACAATAAAAAAATTCTTCAAATGTAGAATCCACAAAACTTGGCAAACAAAGCAACAGCTTTGGAAGAAGAAGAGTAAGAATTTACCATCTGGGGGGAAAGTAAATGTCATGGATGCCACCATCCCCCACCCCACACCCCACGGACACACCTCATAAGCCCTCTCAGCACAGCACAGGAAGACATAGAGTTGACGAATGAAACAAAGCTTTATGGCGTCCCTGTCCTGAAATAACACTGCCTTTAAGATGGTATGAGAAATAAAATATTACCATCATTTATTGTTTTATTATATTATTTATATTTTTAATATTATTCATTTGCTTATGTAATAACTAGAGTCTCAAGCAAAAGAACTGTCCAAGAAGAAAAAAAAATCATTTTTTGCCAAAACAACTAACCAATGTCTCCATATTGATCCCCAATCCGGGTTTCCAATCCAGGTTCCTAAGGGTAGCTAGATGATTTTTCTGAACATGTTTATCTCATTCTCCCACTTAAAATCCTGCAATGTCTTCCCACTGCTCTCAGCATGAGCCTCATCCTAGAGGCAGAATAACACAGGCTTTGAAGACTGACTACCTGAATTTGAATCTAGTCTGCCATTTATGAGGTGTGATCCCTGGTAAATTGCTTGACCTCTTTGTACTTCGGTTTCCTCATCTGTAAAATGGGAGTAATAACATGGTTGTGAGAATGATGTCTGCCACAGTCTAAGCACATATATCAATAATAATAAGTTAATATTTATGAAGTCACACATAATATACACTACACATTGATATATAAATACCATCTATTATCAGTGTTGGTGTTATGATCAACATTATCATCATCACCATTTTCATACCTTTTCTGTTCCAGGCCCACTGGTCTTGCAGTTTTTCAAAAGAACCATGCATCTTTCCAACTCAGGGCTTTCCTATATGCAGATCCCTCTGTCTGGAACACTCCCCATGCATTTGCCTAGTCCATTCATTCTTCATAATTCAGCTTACACATCCTTCCCGCAAGGAAGCCTTCCTTAGCCAGCCTCTGCCCCCAACCACACGTAGGTCAGACTCCCCATTTTAGGCTTTTCTTGAAAAGCACTTGTCATAGTGTGTAATTATATATATTATTTGATTAATTACTTGTGCAATGTCTATCTCCCCCACTAATGTATAAGCTCAATGAGGGAAAGTACTAAACGGACTCCTCGATCCCCTGATACAGAACAGACCACAAATACTTACAGAATAAAAGGAAACTACTGTCAGATACAAGAGAATTAAAAAAAAAAAAGGTACCAAGTATAGAAAAACAGTAATACATATTACTTTCCTTTTACAAAAAGAAATAAACAGTTACTAAGGTCTCATTTACAGAGCAGAAAAAACGATTTACCCATCTAATGGGGAGAAAAATCAGCTTGGGTTGTTTTAACATACAAGCCAGAAACTAACTAAAAATCTGAATTCACCAGATAGAAAAGAATTCAAAAATTTTTTTTATTTAATAAAATGAAATGCTTACTTGAGCATTGTCAGGTTCTTCTTTAATTTTGTCCAGAAGTCCCTGCTGTGGTGCCATTGCCTTGCCACATTCACCATCCAAAGGTTCTTTCATTCTAATTGTTTACGTAAAGGAATTCCCCAGTCTAAAACTAATAGATTTCTTCTTGGGGAAGGATAGCTGGACTCCTAAAATACAACATAAAGGATTGGTATTCAGGTTTATTCTTCTCATTTTTTCCTTCATGTCTATATTAAAAGCTTTGTGTTGCGCTCAAGGCTTTAGAGTTGAGCCTTTGAAAAACAATTCTTCTGGGGCCATGACTAACTCTAGTCTCCCCTTCTCCTTCCTTCTGCTCCTTTAGTAGTTCTCACCACATAAGGAAAGTTTCCCGGCCACAGCTCCCAACCTCCCTAATAACTTTAAAGCCAAACGCTCTGGTCTCTCAAATGCTGAAAGTTACAAAGGGAACCAGACCAGCAACCCAAAATATGGGAAGAAATTACCAACCGCTCAGAGGAAAGGACTCGGAAAACAGTTTCTGACTCCAGGAGAATTAGTACTTGGAGGCCCACCTCTGCTTTTATTTCTCAAAGTGGGGACACACCAAGCTCCCCACCCCCACTTCTAACTCAGCCGCTGCTGGAGGCCTCCATAAGGGCCCCATTTCTTGGCCTAAAGATAGACCAGAGCTCCAAATGCCGTCACAAGTGAACAACAGTACACCCTTGTTTAAAGCGGACCACCTGCACCTTCCAGGGTCTCCCTGGGAACCATTCCCACGAATAAGCCCCCCTAAGCTTTGCTTCTTAAATGCTTTCCTGTAAACAAGAAATTCTATTAGCCATTCAGCAGATTTCCGTTCCCCTAAGGGTAAACGTTCTAAACCCGAACCAAAAAGGAAGCCCCCCAAAGTTGTCTTTATCCAGAGTCAAGCCAGGCATGGAAATGGGCAACTGGTGGAAAAGCCTGCGGGGAAGAACACATGAGAACTTTCGACCACTTGCCACAGTTACAACCATCTAAGGGTGCTCATCCCTCTTTGGAGTAGGGTATTCGCTCCGAAAGTCTCGTCCCCACCAATAATCTCCACGCCCGTCACCGAGTACAAACGCGGCAACGTTGTATCGGAGGGAGAGAACGCGACCCGCAAATCCCTGTCACCGCGTCCCTGCAGCGAAATCCGCACGGCGTCAGCCGCGCAGCCCGTCCGGCGCCGCCCCCACCCGGTGCCCGCCTCGTCACGTGGCGCGCCCGCCGCCCCGCCCGGCGCAGCCCTGGCCGCCGCCACCCGCCGCGCTCACCTTCTGGCCACCTCCCGGCTCCCGGGGAGTACCGGGGTGGGTAAGGCCGCCTAGGACCCAACGGCTTGCGCCCAAAGACCAGGATGATTTCCTCTTACTGAAATTCTTCCGCCTGATCCATCACAACGCAACACCCAGCCAACCGTGCGTGCGCAGCCCTGGTCTCCGCCCCCCCACCCCCGTTTCCCGTCATGCCCCGGACCTGAGCCGAGTGGGTCTTCCCAGGATTCCCCTTTGCTCAATTATGGTTGACTTCTTAAAGAGACCAAGACCCAAGCGTGAGAAGGTAGAAGTAAGAGTTTGGGGCAGGAAGTTGGGGGCATTAGAAACCCTGCACTATTCTTTAATGCCGGTTTCCAGAAAGATGGCCTGTTAAGAGAATATAAAAATAAATAATGGCTGACATTTATTAAGCCAAGTGCTTGCTAAACACTTGTACGGCATCATTCCACTTAATCCTCACCACACCTGCAAGAGGTACAAATTTTTATCTGGGAGATGTAAGTGAATAGATTAATTAACTTGCTCGAAGCCAAGTGGTATTTTCCATTCAAAATTGTTTTTTGATTTGTGACTGCTGTATAGTATTCCATTTTATGAACATGCTACAATTTATCTACTATTTATGTACATTTGAGATGTTTCCAGTTCTTCGTTATTAGGAATGTTGCTGCTGTGAACATTCCTGTCTTTTGTTGCAAGTTTGCTAGGTTTATGCCTAGCAGTGAACTTGCTTGTTACATACACATAAAAACTTTAATGGAGAGTTACAGTTGCCCCACATCCTTGCCAATAGCTACTATTGTACATCTTTTTAATTTTAACCATTTTTGTGGGGGTATAGTGGTATCTCTTTGTGGTATTTTATTTTTATTATTATATTTTATTTTTAAATCATCTTTACACCCAACATAGGGCTCAAACTCACAAACCCGAGATCAAGAGTCACTGTCTCCACCAACTGAACCAGCCAGGAGCCCCTCATTGTAGTTTTAATTTGGATTTCTCAGCTTTCTAATGAGGTTGAGCCCTCTTTTGGATATCTGGATATCCTCTTTTATGAAGTGCCTGTTCAAGACTCTTACCCATTTTTGTATTGGATTGTATGCCATTTTATCATGGGTATATATTCTCAATGAGTCCTTTCTTGAAAATATGTATTGCAAATTATCTTCTCCCAGATATAATTAGTTAAGAGGAGGTCATATTGGCATAGGGTGGACCCTTAATCCAACATAATTTGTGTCCTTATAAGAAGAAGAGACATAGAGACAGACATTTGAGGAAAGAACAACAGGTGACAATTGAGGCAGAGACTGAAGTACTGCAGCTGCAAGCTGAGGAATGTCAAGGATTAAAGGTAAACACCAGAAGCTAGAAGAGACAAGGAAGGATTCTCCCATACAGATTTCAGAAGGAACAAGGCTCTGCTGATACCTTGATTTTGGACTTCAAGTCTCCAAACTGTAAGACAATAAATTTATGTTTGTAGCACTTTCTTACAGCAGGCCTGGAGACTAAGATATGGTTGAATCTTCCAACCCGTGAAAATAGTATATCTCCCCATTTATTTCTGTAATTTCTCCTAATATTTTATAGTTTTTAAGTATAGAGATCACACATCTTTTTTAGATTTATTCTAGACCTTTGATATTTTATGGTATTTTAAATGGTAAAATTTCATTTCTTAATTGTTTTTATTTCCAGTGTAAGTATAGAAATACAATTGTTTTTTGTATGTTGGTTTTGAAGCCAGCACCTTTGCTGAGTTCATTTATTAATTCTAATAGTTTATCCATATTTCAAAATTTTTTTCTGTTTCTAACTATGTAGAAAATAATGACAAATTTATTTCCTCCATTCTAAGCATATAATTTTTATCTCACTTTCTTGCCTTATGGAAATGGTAATATTGGACATCTGTATCTTTTTCCTGCTATGTTGTTTTCAATATAAAGTCATTAAATATTAATTTTGCTTTAGAATTTTTGCATTTACCTGTGGGGCATTAAATATGGCAAATTCTTTGAAACTTCTTTCATCAAGAGAGGGAGTCTGTGTCCCTGCCCCTTGTTTTGTAGTTGGCTTTGTGAATTATTTTGACTGACAGAATGTGACAGAAGTGATATCATGTGAATTCCCAAGTGTAGGTCTCAATATCTTTGCAGCTTCTGCTTTCACTTTCTTGGAACATTCTCACCACATGTCCAGGTTAGATGGGTTAAACTACTGAATGATGAAAAATCATGTGCAGAGAGTAGCCCCATAGCCAGCACTAATGCCACATAATGTGAGTGGAACCACTTTAGATCCTCCAGGTTGATAGATGACTACAGCCGCATGAGTGAGCCCAGGCAAAATAAGCAGAAGAATTACCCAGCTAAGCCCAGATTTTTGATGATGATGATGATAATGTATTTCTTTATCATGAATGAATAAATGGTTCTTATTATAAGCCAGTTAGTTTGGGGTGCTTTGTTATTTAGCAACAGGTAACTGTTACAGAATTGATATCTAGAAACGGAGTACTGCTATAATTAAAATCTAAAACATGACATTGACTCTGGGACCAGGCAGCCAGCAGAAGTCTGGAAAGATAGCAAGGAGTCTGTTAGTGGAGGCTGGAAGAGCAGTGAGGAAATTGTTATTGGAGGCTAGAGAAACAGTAACCAGTGTAATGCAGCAGCAAAATGTTTTGCAGCACTGCCACCTGTAATAACATGGAAGATAGAAAATGTAGGGGCGCCTGGGTGGCGCAGTCAGTTAAGCGTCCGACTTCAGCCAGGTCACGATCTCGCGGTCCGTGAGTTCGAGCCCCGCGTCGGGCTCTGGGCTGATGGCTCAGAGCCTGGAGCCTGTTTCCGATTCTGTGTCTCCCTCTCCCTCTGCCCCTCCCCCGTTCATGCTCTGTCTCTCTCTGTCGCAAAAATAAATAAACGTTGAAAAAAAAAATTTTTTTCAAAAAAAAAGAAAATGTAGTTAGTGAACTTGTGGATCTGGTTAGGAGATTTCCAGGCAGAATATTAAAAGTGCCTATTGATTTATTTTAGTTACCTGTGATAAGATTTTGCAAAAGATAAGCTAAAAAAGGAACTTTTGTTTTCAAGCAGAAATTAGACAAAATATGAAGGGCCCAGGACAGTCTCTCCAGCTAACAAAATATCATCAAAATAAGAAACAACCTCAGAGAAGAAAAATCACATATAGGATATTGCAGGTAAATGTGGCCTCAAAGTCAAGATCAACTCAAGAGTGCCGCTGTAAGACAATGCCTCACAGACCCTCTCATCTAGACAGAAGGGCTTCTAAGAAACACAGGGCATTGTCCAATAACAATCTGACACAACCAGAATAGAGTTTTGTCTCAGAAAAATGGATGTGATTTGGGGGGCACACAGTGAATCCAGTAAGATCCACAAAGGTTTTTGTTTTTGTTTTGTTTTAGAGAGAGAGAGAGCAAGAAGGGGAGAGGGGCAGAGGGAGAAGGAGAGGGAGAGAGAGACTCTTAAGCAGGCTACATGCTCAGTGAGGAACTCAACACAGGGCTCGATCCCACCACCCTGGGATCATGACCTGAGCCAAAATCAATAGTCAGACACTCAACTGACTGAATCACCCAGGCACCCCAAGATTTTATTTTTAAGTAATCTCTACACCCTATGTGGGGCTTGAACTCACAACCCTGAGACCAAGAGTTGCAAGCTTCACTGACTGGGCCAGCCAGGCATCCCTCTTCTTCCTTTCTGAATAGGAGCATTCATTGGAGTCATTATGTTTCTGTATCATCAGGTGTATTGAGTATGTGGGCAGCAGGGAGCAGGGGGAACAGATAACTTGTCTTTTTAGTTCACAAAGTTGCACCTGAGCAGATGCACCCAGTGATCCAAAGGAGTTTCTTCTTCATAGACCTGATTTAGATGTTGAGATTATGGACTTTGATCCACTGCCATAATGGCTTGAGACTTTTGGTTGAGGATGTGAGTGTATTTTCGTTGGGAGGGGACATGAATTGTTATGTCCAGAAGGCAAACTGTGAGAGATTGTTTCCAAAGATGGCCACCAACAATTCCTCCTATCTCTGTATGTGTAATGAGGTTTCTCCTACCATGAGGTGGATTCAGTTTCCTTGCCACTTGAATCTAGCTGGCCTGTCAACTTATTTTGACCAATAAGTTGCAGGGGAGTGACAGTGTGAAGTTACAGGTGTAGGCATTAAGAGAACTGGCAGCTTCTGCCTTTGCCCTTTTGGAGCCACCAGCATGTAAACAGGTTTGGCCACCCTGCTAGAGAGACCAGGTACAGAAGGAGAGAAGTCCCTGAGCTTGCCTGCCAAGGTCCCGGGGATGTGGGTGAAGTTATCTTGGGCATTCCAGCCAAATTCCTAACTGAAAGCATCAACATCCTATGGGACAGAAGAACTCCCCAGCTGAACCCAACCAATCACAGAACCATGAGATATAACAAATTGTTGCTTTAAGCCACAAAGTATGGGGGTGGTTTGCTACATAACAATGGATAACTGACACACTAAAACAGCTTACATCTTTTAGTTGGATGTTTATCAGGAATTCCTCTTAGTATGTATGTTCTGTTTCAAGAATCCTTACTGTATACTTCTATTTCAAGTTCCCATTTGCATTATTGTGACCTGTTTAAAGTACAGATTTATTGTTTATCGCTCTTTCTTTTCTTCTCCCTTTCCTCTACCTTGAAAACTAGTTACAGTATTTTATTTTCCTCAGATACAGTTATGGATGATACATATTTTTGAATCACTATGTGTTAAAGAGTATATTTGTATAACAAAGAAACCCCAAAATGCAATACCTCAAATAAACTGAAGTTTATCTTTCTCTCACATCACCGTTCAAGGCATGTGTTCCAGGTCATTAGCAGTTGTGTTCCTACAACATCATTTATGAACACAGGATTCTCCCATCTTGTTTCTCCATCCTTGAAACTGGTTCACAGACACATCTTCCTGAGGGTGTGAAGGAGGCACATGTGGGTCTTATGTTGCTGGGCTCAGAAATGACACATAACACTCTGAGTACATTCTCTTAGAGACTCTTTTGTCCACATAGCCATGTATAACTGCATTGAGGGGGGTAGGGGGGAGGTGCAAGGAGAGAATAGTGTCATGTTCCCAGCTACAATGATAACCCCACAGTAAAAACGACATATTTGTTACCAAATTAAAACAAAAGTCACTGGGAAGTGACAGGCAGCTCTCCAGTTCGTGAGTGTAGTGCAGACGTGTGAGTAATAAGTAAGAAAATCCTATGTGAAACATGAAAAAGAACATTTACTTACAAAGGAAAGAGAATTAGACCAGCTTTGGACTTCTCATCTGCAATACTATGACAGAAACTAAAATCTAGGAATGTTATACATGTCCAAGACATTTGTCATGGTCAATTAATGACATTTCTGGAAGTACTGGACAAGGTATGGTGTAGATTGCTAACTTTCCAGTAAATTTCAGTCTTCCTTTTCTTTATGATCAGTTCTATCCATCATAGGCAGACCAAGCCTTCTCCACCTCTCCCCTTCTCAGGACTGCCTGGCCAGTCCCAAGAGGAGGAAGCCCCATAGCTTACCTGGGCCTGGGGGTAGTGGAGGAAATGTGTATAAACGTGGGTCGATGAGTGTTTATTTAGTGATGAAGTTAGGTTTTAACATGCTTATCGGTGAAGAACATATGAAGATAGGGTGCCTGGGTGGCTCAATTGGTTAAGCTGCTGACTCTTGATCCCTCTCTTGAAATAAATAAACTTAAAAAAAAAGAGTTAAAAAAAGAATATATGAAGATAAACATTCATAGCAACATCTATATACAGGCAGGAGTTTATGTAAGTTGTATGTGATTTAAATTACTGTAAATATGGGTGTGCATGTATAAGAAAGCAATAGGAGTTGGGGTTCATTAGGCTGTGACATTATTCCAAGTGGCCTCCAGGCAACCTTGACCATGCCTAGACAGACAGGCAGCTTTTGGAGTGCTGTACCTCTCTGGGACCAGCCCTATGTCCTACCATGATCTCAAAGTTCAGAGATGGAAGGCCCTTAAGTGGTTATATGGTCTGAGCTTGTGCAGTGTTTGAATCCTTGCTGCAGCACTGCAAAGGCGATCTTCAGTCTCTGTTTGCACACCTTTCAAGACAGGGAGTTAACTCCCCCCTAGCAACTCCTTTCACAGTGGACAGCCCTGCCTTCAGGAAGGTTCTGATCATAAACCCTGGCTAGGCCCTAGGAAGGCATTCTCCTTCTCCCTCTTCTGTCCTCATTCCCACTTACATAATTCAGCTCCTGGGTACTTCCTTTCCTTTTCTCAATCACCATGACTAAAGCTATCAATTATTATTGAGCCAGAGCTGGTGCTAAGCACTAGAGACATAGAAATAGATGAGTTAAATTTTATCTTTTAAAAAAATGTTTATTTATTTTAAGAGGGAGAAAGAGCATGAGCAGGGGAGGAGCAGAGACAGAGGGTGAGAGAGAATCCCAAGCAGGCCCCGCACTGTTAGTGCAGAGCCTGACACCAGGCTTGATCCCATGAACTGTGAGATCGTGACCTGAGCTAAAATCCAGAGTTGGATGCTTAGGGGTGCCTGGGTGGCTCAGTCGGTTAAGTGAGCAAATGAACACTCTCTCATGCTCTCTCTCTGTCTCCAAAAAAAAAAAAAAAAAAAAAAAAAGGAATTAGGAGTGATTAACCAGGTCGAGGAGGAAGAGAGGTGGCTTTCAGGAAAGACTCCCTGGAGGAAGGAAGAAACATCTGAGCTGAATTAGAGGCAGAGTCAGGCTGAGGAAGCCTGCAGTCAGTGCTGCCTCCTCTACCACACACTCTCCAACTGTGTCCCTAGCTCCTCACTGTCTTTTCTCCTGTTAAGCCTGGAAATCCAGAGAGGAGAGAAACAGGCTTAGACATCTCCAAGGCTGGGGTCAGTATCTCACAGAGTTACAGGCAGAGCCAAGGTGGGAGGTGCCACCACGTGAATGCAGCAGCACGCCAAGTACCCTGTGAGGCCCAGCCCTATGTCTGACTCCCCTCTGGGAGAGGCTCAGAAGGAGGGCACAGGCCCTCCAGCCCACACAGAGAGCTTGACAGGACAGTGTGCTAACCCAGGAGGCAGCCCTAAGCTCTGGTTCTGGTGAGGGTCTACATCCCTGGACCAGAGAATAGGAAAGGCCATGGGCCTGGCCTGGCTGAGCAGCTCTTGCCCCAAGGGTCCCCGCTATGGGCTTAGGTTCCTAACTACTGCTCTCTGGCAGTTCTGGCAGGCGTACGTGTGCCCCCACTCTGGAAGCCAGGGCACATCTTGGACTCTGTGGTTACATCAGCTCAGCTCAACCCGTCAGAGATTCTCAGACTAGAGAACGCTCTGGGGCATTAAGAAAGAAGAAAGAAAGGAAGCAAATGAATTCCTTCTGTACCAGGCACTACACAGGGTGCTTCACACAGATTAATCCTTTGATGCTATAAATCTCAATTGTAGCATAGTCATAAGAAAAGACCGAACTGTTAACACTTATCTATGATAGGTAGAATATTAGAGGACTTTGTTTCAGTGTTTTATACAGTAATACATTATCAGAAGTAAAATATCTTGGGGTGCCTGGGTGGCTCAGTCAATTAAGTGTCCGACATCAGCTCAGGTCATGATCTCACAGTTCATGGGTTTGAGCCCCGTGTTGGGCTCTGTGCTGACAGCTCAGAGCCTGGAGCCTGCTTCGGATTCTGTGTCTCCCTCTCTCTGCCCCTCCCCCGTGCGCTCTCTCTCTCTCTCTCTCTCTCTCAAAAATAAATAAAACGTTAAATATTTTTAAAAATAAAAAAAGAAGTAAAATATCTCTAGCAGCCAAAATATCTATTTTGATAGATAAGATATATATTTTATTTCCCACATTTTATACAAAGGGTCAGTCATTAACAGTGAAGTACTGACTTCTATTTGCTCTGTCGTTCTTTGTCAGTTGAGGTAGTGACTTGTCTAAATAGAGAGTTTGAAAGGACAAACTATGCAATTTGGGCTTTTCTTTCTACATGGAAGCAAGTTGTCAACAGGAAACTAGTTTTCCTTGGCTCTTCTCTGCCTTAAGTATCGCAGGGGCAGGCCTGCCATGTGGGGAGTCTTTATCCTCCAACCTAGCCTTTTTCCCAGTAATGAAGGTGATGTGTACCTTTATTTACCATTTCCTAAGTCTTATTTCTCAATTGGTTTAGAAGTTAGTGGGGAAGAGGAATGCTAATTGTTTGGCCCCCTTGAAACTCCCAAGAGTACACAGAAAGAATGCTGAATCAGGAGATACAAAGTCAAGTTAGTAATCCTAGACATGCCACTTATGAATTGTGCCCTAGAGCAAAACACTTACCATTTAAAACCTCGATTTTTTAGCTGATGAAGGAGTCTATGTTCTTTTTTTTTTTTAAGTTTATTTATTTATTTTGAGAGAGAAAGTACAGGTCAGGGAAGGGCAGAAAGAGAGGGAAACAGAGAATCCCAAGCAGGCTCCGCACCTTCAGCGCAGAGCCCATCTATGTTCTGACTGGTTTTCTAATGTAGTTAATGTACAGTGTTATATTAGTTTCAGGTGTACAATATCGTGAGTCAACAGTTCCATGATCATCAATTAAGTGTACTCCACCTCCTCTTCTTCTCCTTCTCCTTCCTCTTTTTGAGTAGGCTCCATGGGGTTTGAACTCACAACCCTAATATCAAGAGTCACATGCTTTACCGACTGAGCCAGCCAACCACCCCAGGTCTGGTTGTTTTAAGCCAAAAAGGGAAAATATGGTGGCCTTGAGAATGATGAGAAAATCTAAGAAAAGGTTTAGACAATGAACAGAACAGAATCCCAAAATCTGTCAGCAAGAATAGCTTGATCCAAGTCACTGATAATTGCTAAAATAAACTTTATGCCAAACAATTGGTCTTTTAGTCTGGGTAAGCTAATTGCTAAGATAAACTTCCAAATTACAGAGGTTCTACAATGTGAACATTTGTTTCTGTCTCACACAATAGTCCAACATGGGTACTCCTGTTCTAGTGGCTTTTCTGGGCAGCTGTCCTCCAGGCATTGTCTCAGGGACCCATAATCTTTACATTCTGTGGCTCTATCCTCTTCTATGTCTGTGGAGTCTTCTCCATTCAGCCAATGGTTGGGGAAAGAAAGGGCAAAGATCACATGAGGGAGGTTTATATAGGTCAGGTCTAGATGTTGGCCATTGTTTCTATGTTCCATTGTCCAGAAATCAAGTCACATGCCTGCACCCGACTGCAAGAAAAATGTAGTATATTTGTATGCCCAGGAGGATAAGAAAATGGGGTTTGATGAACATATGAAAGCCTCTCTCACAACATCCCTTGAACAAGATTCAAAGTTCTGAGAATGATCATCTGATTGGCATAGCTTAGGTCACTAAGCTACAGGCCAAATCAGGAAAGAAATACAGAAAGAATCAATCCCTTTCTATTCCACTGTGAGAGGAAGCAGACAAGGGAATTGTCTTTACTTACAATGGAGAATTTTCCTAAAAGGGAGATCAGGATGCTTAGAAACAGGGGGAGAGTTGGATGCTAGACAGCCAAAAATGACAAATGTCCAGTATATCTGTAATCTGCCTATGTTACACAAGAAAGTCTCTAAAGGTTTTTTCAGCTTTAATTGTTCATGACTCAGATGCAATAACTAAAACATATATAGATGTCCAAGGATTTCTGTTGAGAGCAACAGCCCTCCAATTCCTAAGGGCCTCCCTGACTCTCAGAAGGGCAAATAATTCATAGAACAAGATGATGCCTGTCGATACATGGGAAAGCATTAGTGCTCAATGGAACCATGTAGTCTAAGAAAAGTATGATTAAGTAACATAACATGTTAAAATGGAAAATAGCATTGCAACTTCACGACCTTGTTTGGTTTTTTTTTTCCAGGTTTGTCACTACTAAAAGACATAGCAGCTCTAATATTTTGACTCCACATTTACTGTCATGTATATCCCTAACACCTAAATTTGATCTTTAGTAGTTTTATCCACCAAAATTATCTGGAATTCATTGCAAAGTGGCTGATTATATGGGGCAGGGGAAAAAATAGTATGACTTCAGAACATTCTCTTATGGCAAGAAAGGAGGAATGTTTCAAGGATGTCAGGGGCAGAGCTAAAAGGACAACACTTAGAGATGTACCCAGTGGTGAAGTTGTAATAATTAAATTTAAATTTAAATTTAAATAATTTAATATAAATAATTTAAAATGTCATAATTAGAGAAAATTGGAATAAGTAAAATCTACAAAGGCTATGCATTCATACTAAGACTCAAATGGGAAAAGTAAACAAAAAAATAGCTTTAAGTAAACAAAAAAATTTTAATACAATAAAGGATGAATACAATATATGTTTAATGATTAGTAATGTGTATGTCTTTGCATGTACAGGTGTGGCTGCACATATATTTTTTTTCTTCTGTAAAAGGTATGTTGACTTAAATATATCCACATATAATTTACCTATATCTATGATTTACATATGAACAAGCAGATAAAAATGAACCAAAAGGTAGGAGGAAGGAGCCATCAACACTAGTAATTTTGTAAAATTATCACGACCAGATAGAAGGTGAGTCTGTCAGTTATTCAGCACCACATTTACAAAAAGCAAGTAAAAATAGAGTTCAACAGATATTCTAAGAATGAGAAGGGTAAATCAATATTCCATCTTTCAGGAGATAAAACAACAAAATGGCTCTAGTAATTATAATAAGATACTGATAAGAAATACATAAGTTCCTAAGCAGATCAATGTCATATAATAGCAAGATGGCTATTGGTCATGCAAACCTTAGAGCTTACATAATTTCCAAAATAGACAATAAGTTTCAAAATTTAAAAACCATAAGGAAGACAGAGGATTATAAGTCCTATGGTATTTTAAAACTTTTACTATTACAAAAGGGTTTTAAATAAATGGTCTTAATTACCTTGGACAACAAAACTTGGTCTTATGTCCCAACCAAGAAAGAATTAGTTGATATCACAGATCCTGGAACCTCAACTGATTTAAAATTATATTTCTTTTTCTATTTGATTTGGTAAAATTTCTGAAATCCCAGAAAATAATCAAAATGCTATTACTGAAACCTTAAGAAAATATGAAAGTAAATATAATCTTAAGAGATATAAAAGTGGTACAAAAATAATATAGTAATAGTCAACCCATGGCATTGAATATTCAATCCAGGCCTACCTAATTGATACAAGTGTAGTCAATTTTGTCATCTTTGTGTTTGTGCACAGTTTGCTGATATTTAACGCCTATGAGATATTCAAAAGTATCAACCGTATTAAATTTGTAATTCCAGCTTAAATTGTTTCAGAGAATTAATCAAATGTGTATTCTGGTTTAGTGATCAAGAAAAACTATTTCAACATTTTATTTACTAGAAATAGGATTTTGGCAATTGGGCATTAAACAACAAACAAGCTGTGAGTATTCTCCAAGCAAAAAAGCCCCCTGGACATGAAAAATACTGAATCATAAGGCACAAAGTAGATAATGTGTTTTTACTAATACTCCTCAGGAAGAAGGGGAAGTAACAAATGGGAGACTTGAATAAGGGGTTGGTTGAAAGAATTTGGAAAACTGTGGCACATACACTTTCTGAGAGAGACACACAACCAAACAGATAATTAGCCTACAGTGTGGTGATTATTACAGAAGCGATACTTGGACCAAAGAAGAAAGAGAAGTTAACCTAACCTGTGCATCTATTACTTACCAGGCATAATAGAATACGATGAAATTGGCTAGATGTTTGTAACCAAGTATCATGGAAACCTCACATCAGTTCTAATTCCAAAGATTTTTCATAATGTGGGGAAACCAGATTAAGCCCAAAATGGCCCCATGGCTAGGATCTAGACATATTCTCCAGGCCTACCTAATTGATAGGACAGCCAAGAAGTCTGTTTTCTAAGGGACTTCTAAGAGAGAACTGATGTGAAAGGAAAAAATAAGCCATCGGGACAAACCTGGTACAGTAATGAAGCCTCAGGGACAGTGGATAGGTGACTGGACAGAATACAGTGTCTGTCACTTGGATTTGATTCAGCCTCGGTTCAAATGGTGTCACGTCTAGGGAAAGGGAAAGACAGGGGAAGAATGAGGTCTCAAGAAGACACAAAAAAGAACAAAACTCAAAACTTGAAACATCAGTTTTTACAAAAATTTCTGACCAATATTAACCCTACTTCAGCACCCCCTCACACACACATTACAGTGCAACACAAAAGTGAAGAGAGATGGTCTCCTCACTTTATTATAGATATCAAAAGATCATATTGCCAGGGAAATGGTGATTACAAACAAATTAGAGGTCTCAAAAATTAGTTAAACAGCTTCCCCAGCTTCTGCCAAGGTTGTAAGTGATAGAGTTAGCATTTGGATCTGAAAATATGTGTGGATCCAATTCCTCCCCCCCCCCTTTCATTTCAATGTGCTCCTCTGTGGTCTCCAGGCTGTGTTTATTTCTAATGATAACTACTTCACTTGCAGCTCTCTAAATCGGAGGATGCTCAGTCTCCTATACCATCTGCCTTTGGATTTTTTTAAGGTTTTAAAGTAATCTTTACATTGAATATGGGGTTTAAACTCAGAACCCCGAGATCAAGAGTCTCATGCTCCACTGACTGAACCAGCCGGGCACCCCCCATCTGCCTTAGGATTTAAAGTTGGGTCTATATCCCCTATGCCCCCCTTTGCTACTCTTACGTAAAAATTCATGTTCCTTTAAAGCTCATTTCATCAGGCTTTGAGTACCCCTCCTTATTACTGGCATCTACTTATCTCCTAGTCACTCTTTAACATTCATTGAAGAATTTAGCTGCTGGCTCCGTTTTCCTCTTCTGCCACGATTTCACCTTTCCCATGGACACTTCTAATACCTTGGTCTCTCAGTTTATTTAGCTTCTCAATTTCAGCAAACTTTTCCCCTTTCTACTTGCACCTCCCCACTCCAATGACACATCTTGAATCCTTTGCCTAAAATTGCTCCTCCTCGGAAATAATATATTCAGATATCCCACTTTCTGACCACACCCTATTTTTTCTCACTCAATTTCTCCCTCTAAAGCTACCCTTCTATTTTATAAAGACCTCTGGTTCCTCCATCAGTCTACTTTCATTCTATTTATTCACCTTTTGCTGTCTTCTCTTCCTTTTATGTTTTCTACTAGTCACTTGCCGATATCCTCCACTCTCTTCTATGGACCTTATCTCGTTTCTACCTGGAAAAACCCTAAATCAACTTCTCCATGCCCACACCTGTGCTGCTTATTATTGTTGATAAAAGTCATAGAGTCTACCAAACTGGCACAAATATAAATTCTCAGGGTTCTCAGCCTCAACTGGGCTGATGGTATGTCTAGAAATCCTCCCATGGCTCTTTTGTCAGTTTTCTCTTCCATTCTTCACAAAGACTATTCAGTTTCTCCTTTCTCTTCAAATCTCTGACCCAAAACTTCACTCACAGCAGGTGACATAACCTCTTATTCTCATAGAGAAAATACTATACAATCAAATAAGAACTTCCTCAGTTCCTGGCACAAAATGAACAGTTTTCTGCAATTAAACCTACCATTCTTTCTTTCCTCCAATTACAAAGGAGAGAGTGTCTCTCCAGCTACTACCTTATCTTTGTCACAGCCACATACCTCTTAGAAGAGCTGACTACACTCGTTTTCACTTCTTCCTATCACAGCCACTCCTCAATCCACTGCTATCTGGCTTCTGCCTTCCACAGAAACCACTCTTGGAAAATTCACTAATGACTTTGTTGCTAAATCCTATGGCTATTTATCAGGCCTTATTTCAGCAGTCAATGGCATTGCTGCTATTGACCTCATCCTCTCTTAAATCCTCTCTTCACGTGGCTTTGTGATACCCTATTCTCCGAGTTTTCCTCATATGCCCTTAGCCATTTCTTCTTAGTTCCTTTCTTGTGTTCCTATAGCTACACTAGTTTGTTAATTATCAGTGTTCCTTAAGGTTTCTGTCTTTGGCCTTTTCACCTCACTCTACCCACAATGAGTGTACTCTCAACCACCCACTTCTGTGGCTATAATCATCAACTCTGTATGGTAACTTGCAAAACTACAACTCTTTCCAAGATATTTCTTCTGAACTGTTTATTCAACTGCCTATTAAATATTTATCTTTGGGTATTTCATGGTGTTTCAGACTCAACATATCTAAAACTGAACCCATTATTTGCCCCAGTGCCCCACCCTTTCAACAGCTTCCCTCCCCCTCTTGTATTCCCTATCTCTTGGAATAATGCCACCATCCCCTAGGATGTAACAGTGAGAAATAGAAACAAAGATATTCTGAAACAGAAAGGATACATTCACCCATCCATTCATCAAACAAACATGTATCAAGTGACTCCCTACCCAGTATTGTGTTAAGTACTAGGAGATGGGCTGAAAAGAGACAAAGACATATAGTTTCAGAAACAGAGAAAGTGCATGTCAGGCAGAGATGCAGAGAAAGACCTACACAGAAAGTTTCATTTCGTGTGTTTGATAACCAGGGGGAAAAAAGTATATATATTTCAAATAGTTGTCCTGAGACAAGATGTTACACTTAATTTGGGTGCTTTTTAAATTTTTTCTTCAGCATAAAGAACCTTGATGAAGAGGGAAAAGGGCTGATTAAGGAGACAAACAGAATTGACTCATTCTTATTCTTGTTATTGGCAATTAGCTGTGTACTATCTAGTTAAATCTCATACTACGATTTTGCATCATTCTTTGAAATTTATGGAGCTTTTTTTCCATTATAAAAGAGATACAGGCTATGGTTGGGGGGGGGGGGAGGATATATAAGAAGCCTTTTGGATGGTATAGAATTCAAAGAATAAAGTTGTGGGATTAATTCTCATTCTTTCTGAACTCCTATTCTTGGACACAAAGCAGAATACTTTTTTTTTTTTTTTAACATTTATTTTTGAGAGAAAGACAGAAAGACAGAGAGACAGAGCACCAGTGGGGGAAGGGCAGAGAGAGAAGGAGACACAGAATTGGAAGCAGGCTCCAGGCTCTGAGCTGTCAGCACAGAGCCCAAAGCAGGGCTCGAACTTACGAGCTGTGAGATCATGACCTGAGCCGAAGTCAACCGACTGAGCCACCTAGGCACCCCAGAATACTCTTAATATCCAGGTGTTTTCCTAAGGGTTTGGTTGCCACTGATTATCGATGAGATCCTGGGGAATTTTAGGACTATGGCTTGACTGCTGTTGGGCCTCTCTCTTAAGCTGTTTATTCAAAAGAGGTAAGTCAAGGAATTAAGTTGGGTTCTGATGCTTCATCCAGAAATAACAGCGATGATTTTTAGGGCATATTCAGGTATGGAGAAAATAATATTTATTTTCTTCCAAATCTGAAGCCTCACACTGCAACACTGGCAGAAAATTTAATCTCAGTCATTATTGGCATTCTCAAGAAGGCCACCAGAAGTCTGCATAGTTCTGGGCCCACCCCCCCCCCACCCCCCTTGAAGCATCAAGGAAGGTCTGCAACGATTGGCTCAGTAGTCCAGATTGGTTATTGGAGACAGCCACTGCCCCAATCTGCATGTTCTCCACAGGACAAGTGGCTTTGGCACGCACATCTTCAGCAAGGATAAAACTCCTTATGTTCAGGGTCCAGTCGTCTCCCCACAGCGCTGTTAAAGAACATGGTACACATTCTTCAAATCACACTATAGACCTTCACCCTCTTCCTAGCCTTCTGAAACCTTTTCTTCCTTGGTTTTCTCTAAGACACTTCCCTGTCTCCTACACACACACACACACACACGTGCACACACACACACACACACACTCTCATACATACACATACTCCCTGGATACTTTCATAATCTTTTCAGTCGGGTTGAATTTTTATAAAACATAAGACAGCTCTTGACTTCCAACAGCTTCTGCTCCTACCAAAATCTCTCTGACAAAGATGCAAGGGAGGGAAAGTATACAATACAAATCAATGTCTCAAATTAGATAACTGCCTCGTGAACAAGCAATTTGCACACTCGGTGGAAATCCTCACCTGGGACCAGGATTCAATCTTTCTTATAGTGTTTTCTTTTCTCAATCCTATTATCAGAAGCAGGGATGTGCACTCAGTGCTCCAGTTCTCCTGAAGCTGTTACACAAAACCTAGGGCTTATCTCTCATTGATATTTTTTACTTGCACGAGTCATTCATTTATGAGAAACAAGAGCCTACACATCTTATAGACCAATTGCTTTATCTTGCTTAGATAAACTTATGTTAACTTAGAAAATAAAACACATTTGTTGACAGCAATTGCTCATGAGTACATTTACTAGATAGGACTTTTGGCTGCAAGAGATAGAAAACCAAATCAGGGGCGCCTGGGTGGCGCAGTCGGTTGAGCGTCCGACTTCAGCCAGGTCACGATCTCGCGGTCCGTGAGTTCGAGCCCCGTGTCAGGCTCTGGGCTGATGGCTCGGAGCCTGGAGCCTGTTTCCGATTCTGTGTCTCCCTCTCTCTCTGCCCCTCCCCCGTTCATGCTCTGTCTCTCTCTGTCCCAAAAATAAATAAATAAATAAATACATACATACATACATACATACATAAATAAAAAGAAAACCAAATCAAAGTAGGTTAAGTACAAAGAGAATCTACTGGCTTACATAATTTGTCCAAGAGTTGGACATCACAAATGGATGGACCAGGGAGGGAAGGTGTCAAAATTAGTATTATATGACTTAGACTGGAATCAGAGTCCTCCACCTCTCAGGTACTATGATTAGGTCAGTGATGGTCATTTGATGGTCACCACCTCACTGGGATTTTTTTTCTCCCACCCTATCAAAAACCACACTTCTGTATCCAGTGAAAATATCCTTCAGGAGTGGAGGTAAAATAAAGACATTATTAGAGAAGAAAAACAAAAAGAATTTCTTGGCAACAGTCCTGCTCTAAAAGAATTGCTAAAGGAAGTTCTTCAGACAGGGGAATGATACCTGAAGGAAATGGGAACATCAAGAATCAAAGAACAGAAGTGGTAAATATATGAGTAAACGTAATAGACTATTCTCCTCTGGAGTTGTTTTAAAAATATTTGTTGGTTGGGGTGCCTGGGTGGTTCAGTCAGTTAAGAGTTTGGCTCAGGTCATGACCTCACAGGTCATGAGTTCAAGCCCTGCATCAGGCTCTGTGCTGTCAGTGCAGACTGCTTGGGACTGATTCTCTGTCTCCCCCTCCCTCACATGCCCCTCCCCTGCTCTCACTCTCTGTCTCAAAAATAAATAAATAAATAAAATATTTTCTGGTTGACAGCAAAAATTATTAACACTGGCTGATGGGGTTTAGAATTCTAATACATAAAATGACTATAACAAAAGGGTAGAGAGAGGATAAACAGATTTATTTAGAGATAACATTTCTACATTTTACTTGAAATGGTAAAATACTAATTCTAAGTGGACTATAAAAAGTTAATTATGATTATTGCAGTCACTAGAGCAACCACTAAAAAAAATTATACAAAGATATATGGTCATAAATAGTTAAAATGGGGGGCGCCTGGGTGGCTCAGTTGGTAAGCGGCCGACTTCGGCTCAGGTCATGATCTCGCGGTCCGTGAGTTCGAGCCCCGCGTCAGGCTCTGTGCTGACAGCTCAGAGCCTGGAGCCTGTTTCAGATTCTGTGTCTCCCTCTCTCTGACCCTCCCCTGTTCATGCTCTGTCTCTCTCTGTCTCAAAAATAAATAAACGTTAAAAAAAAATTAAATAGTTAAAATGGAATACTAGAAAATGTTCAAATTAGCCAAAAGAAGGCAAGGAAAGGGAACAGAGAACAAATAATAAAATGATATACATAATTACTAGATATTATATTAGGAACATAAGAATAACTTGGAGAAACTAACTTCAGTTACCAATGTAGTATTCAGAATCACCAAAGGGTCTGAATTTAAGGTTAACTGCAGAGGACATTTAGGGATCATAGCAGCAGGGGTCAGGAGGACCTTTTGACCTGGACATAGACTTTTGATAATATCTCAGGAAGCATGGTCAAAGACAAGATTGCAATAAATTCATCATTCAACTCTATATATCTTTTATAATCCTATTATGATTTTAGAAATAGCACAATTATTCGATACTATACTCTTTTAGGTGTTGAAAATGTTAATTTGTTAAGTAGCATTTAAAATATACCATGAATGGGGCGCCTAGGTGGCTCAGTTGATTAAGAATCCAACTTCAGATCAGGTCATAATCTCAAGGTCCTTGAGTTTGAGCCCTGCATCAGGCTCTGTGCTGACATCTCAGAGCCTGGAGCCTGCTTCAGATTTTGTGTCTCCCTTTCTCTCTGCCCCTCCCACTCCCCCACTCGCACTCTTTCTCTCTCTCTCTCAAAAATAAACACTTAAAAAGCTTTCAAATAAAATATACCATGAATATATATACAATGGAATATTACTCGGCAATCAAAAAGAATGGAATCTTGCCATTTGCAACAACGTGGATGGAATTAGAATGTCTTATGCTAAGTAAAATAAGTCAGAGAACGACAAATATATGATTTCACTCATGTGGAACTTAAGAAACAAAACAGATGAACATAGAGAAAGGGAAGGGAAAATAATATAAAAACGGAGAAGCAAACCATAAGAGACTCTGAAATATAGAGAACAAACTGAGGAGAGGTGAAGGGTACTTGAGTGCGGGGATGGGCTAAATGGGTGATGGACACTAAGGAGGGCACTTGTTGGGATGAGCACTGGGTGTTATATGTAAGTAATGAATCTCTAAATTCTACTCCTGAAACCATTACTACACTATATGTTAACAAACTTGGGTTTAAATTTTTAAAAATAAAATAAACCATGATTTTTACACACTCATTTGGGATCATCTTAATATACTAAGACCACCCGCAAATGGAAAAAGCCTGAACCCCCTCTATTGCTGCAGGTAATTCCTTTTACTGGTAATTTACTCTGTACCTTGAACTTTTCCAACCTTGTCTTTCCAATCCACGTGCAGATGACACAGGCACCCAAGGATGAAGAAATTGGGGATTTACAGAAATTGCTAAGAGACCCATCTTTTGAATCCAGTAAATCTAACTGCCATTCCTGAGTCCATCCCGACGCTGCCCCAGCCTCTAAGTGTCCAAATTTGTGGCTCTCTAGCATGGCTTCATACGTCAGATCCCACGGGACTGTAAGCGCTCTTCCCGCCCTCTGTTGCTAAGGGGAACTGGATCATTCCCGGCCAGCTGCGCTGCGCATGCTCGGCCGCACAGCTCGGCGGGAAAGGGGCGGGGTCTACCTGACTGTTTCGCGTCAGAGTTAAGTTCCTTAGAGAAGCGTCCTGCGGCGACCCTCACTGAGGGGAATTAGTAAGCCTCCTTAAGTGGCTGTGTTGTCGGTCTTTATTCCTGCGCCTTACCGGAAAGGGGCTGAGAGTTTCGTCTGTCAGAGGGAGGATGAAGCGTCGGGTCGGGCCGGAGTCCTAAAGATGGTTCCTTGCGTGCGGCTTCCGCCATGTGAGAGTCGGGAACTCGGGTCAGGCCCCTGGTTGTGTTTGTCCTTTTCTTTAACCTTGTCCGCAGAGTCGGGGGATCCTTGTCCAGCATTTCCAGCGCTTCTCGCCGCCCACTGCCCCTGCGTCGTAACTGCGCTTTCGGCGTTTGGTCTCTGTCCGCGGCCTCTTTTTTTAAAACATTGATCTATCGTACCGGTGGCTCTCGATTAAGCCGTGGTGACTTTTCAAACTTAAAAAAAAAAAAAAAAGACATCATGGAAGTTCTTTTGCAAGTAGACGTGTATACGGAATCTCAACTAAAAGAGATTGAATAGTTACTACAAAAGTTTGACTCGATGAATTGGAATATAAAATCGGGATTAGATGAAGGTGCAGTCTTTATCATTTTATTTCAGTATTTTGCCTTAGTGCACGGGGATTGAGAGTATTTTGGTTTGCATGGATTAGTGTGTGCAATCAGTAACTTCCAGCTTTCTTAGGATGCAATTTCAGCAAGAGTTGGATCACTTTTAACACCTGACAGTAACTTGTATTCCTCATCACAAATATATAAGACAAGAACTTAAAATTTATAACAAGAACTAAAAATAAAATATTTATAACAAAACTATATTAATTTTAGTTTTGACAGGATCAGGATTCAACAGTTTGCGGTTTTTTAAAAGATTTTATTTTTAAGTAATCTCCATACCCAAGGTGGGGCTCAAACTCACAACCCCGAGATCAAGAGTTACATGGTCTACCGACTGAGCCAGCCAGGCACCCTTGTCATTTAACTTGTAGGTTGAAGCAAGAGCATTAGGGAAGTAGATGCCCTTGCTAGAATAATGAATTTGCTTCTGGGATTTTCTGTGAGTGAGCATATAACAGGTCACAATCCAAAAAGGATAGGTGAAAAGCTGTCCTCTTAACTCATCACTGACAAAGCTACAAGGAATTGAGCTGTATTCAGCCAGATGGCAGGAAAAACTATTTTCTGAAGGTCACTTAATCTGGCACAAATTGAGGCTTTGGAAGTCTCTAAAATACTTAACATTTGGTATATTATAGAATTAAGTATATTTCATGATTTTTAAAGTACATTTTTCAAATAATATGAATGAAATGTTTGCTGAACCCCTAAAGCTACTGATTTACAAGAGTTAAGTTCAAGGATTTTGGTGTTCAGGGACCTTTCTGATATGACCCATGTCAGCTTCTCAAATGTTATTTCCTTGCACTAGCACTCTTACTTTTTATCTTTAACAGTAACTCCGCTTCTTACGGTTCCCACGTTTGTCATTTTGCACATGCCGTCTCTATACCTGGAATATACTTTTCATCATCCTTTGTAGACACTTTAAAACCTAGCTCAAATTTTATCTTCTAGAAGATTTCTTCCCTCTTTTCTGCTTTTTACCTTGCATACACTTAAATTGTTGTAATCATACTGTGCTAGCAGTGTATTTATAATAGAGTGTTGGGACATCCTAATCGTTCCTCTAATTCCAGTACCTAAATACTTCATAAATGGTGGCTCCCCATTGCCTGTAGAACTAAGCAAGGACATTTTAGTTTGGCTTGAAAAGCATTTAGCCTTCTGCCTCCAGCTTTTCTTTTTAATGTTTATTTTTGAGAGTGAGAGACACAGAATGTGAGCTGTGGAGCGGCAGATAGAGAGGGAGACACAGAATCCAAAGTAGGTTCCAGGCTCTCAGCTGCCAGCACAGAGACCGGCACAGGGCTCAAACTCACAAGCTGTGAGATCATGACCTGAACCTAAGTCGATGCTTTACCAACCGAGCCACCCAGGCGCCCCTCCAGCTTTTCTATCAAGATAGTAAAAAAGCTTACAGAACACAAGTGAATAAAACAAGTTTTTGCAAAGTGCCATGTATAAAGAAATAGCTATAATGCAAAGAAGTAAAATGTTAGAGTATAACTGCTTCTGGACTCATTCATTAGTCACTTTATTTTTTCTTGTGACCACACCACTAGTAAGTCCTCCAACTTTTTTCTTTTTTGAGATTATTTTAGCTATTCTAGGTTCTGTATACATTGCATATATGTTAGAATTATCTTGCAGCTTCCACAAAAACTGGGACTGATCTGTAGCTCAGTTTGGGGAAAACTGACCTAACAGTATTAAGTCAATCAACAAGCATGCTTTATTTCTCCATTTATTTATATCTTTCTTAATTTCTCTCAGCATTGTTTTGTTTTTCATTGTAGAGATCTTGACATATTTCATTAGATGTATTTGATGTTTTATGATGCTGTAGAAAATGGTTGTTTTAAAATATTTAATTGTTATAGTGAAAAGAAATGATTTTTGAATATTGACCTTCCTAAATTTACTTAATAATTTCAGCAGTTACTTGAAGATCCTTTTGGATCATGACCTGGGCCAAACTCAGATGCGTAACCAACTGAGGCACCCAGGCATCTTGGACTAAATTGTTTCTGACAAGAAAACAACTTTATTCTAATTTTTGTTCTCCTGTATGTTATGTCTTTATTCTTCAGCTGCTTTTAAGATTTTATTTTTAGTTTTCACCAGTGTAACTATAACATACATAGTTGTGTTTCCCTTTTGTATTTACCTCATTTGTGTATTCATAGAGCTTCTTGAATTTGTGTGGTTTGATATTTTTCTTTATCTGGGGGAAATTGTCCAGCCGGTAGTTCTTCAAATATTATATCTGTTGCATTGTCTGTTTTCTCTTTTTCTGGGACTCTGTGTACATCTGTAAATAGATATATTGTCATACTCCGCATGTTACATTTTTTTGTAGTTTTACCCTTTATGCATTAGTCTGAACTACTTTCTACTATTGATATAAAATTTATTAAATTCTTAATTTCCCTATTTTCCAATTCTCAAATTTCCATTAACTCTTTTTTTTTTTTTTTTTTTAATTCCAGGACTCTGCTAAACTTCTCTTTTTCTGTTTTCTCAAATGCGCCAAAGACCTAGCCTGATAATACCAATATTAGCCACCTGTAGGTCTGTTTTATTGTCTTTTTTCTTTTAATTGATTTTCAGTCAGTCTTATTTGGGAGTTTTTGGTTGGGGTGTACCCATACATTTTTACTGTACTGTGAACACTGTGGATGAAAAAATTTAAAGACTAACTGCACTAACTCCAGACAGTGCTGTTTCCTGTAGGCAGGCAGACAGTTCTTACAGATTACATTAATCCTGTTGAGGCTAGTATTAGGCCTTGTTAGGGCTTATTTATTTTTGGTTTGCTTTCTTCTAGGGAGTAGTCTTTTCTCCTGGGTTGTGGTCTGTACTCCTAGCACATGATGCTCCCCTGGAGTCTCAACTGCAAGTCCAGATCTTTACCAAGTCCCCTCTACCTTTGCTGGGCTTAAATTTCAACTTTGTTCTTAGCTCTGCAAAGCTTCTATAATCTCTTTTCAGCTCTTTAGACTCCCAGTTGCTATTTTCTGTTTCATATCTACAGAGTATTGATATGCAGTTTGGAAGTCAGCTAATACGTGGAGGAGGAGGAGGATACTTGTATGCAAATTGGGGGGGTTATTTCTCCTTGGTTCTCACCTCTCCCTTGTGCCTCTAGAGTTCCAACTACTTTGGTGACCCAGAACTCCCAGCTCCTAAGTTCAGTATGCCTGTTTTCTGCTCGGGCTTGTTCCTCTGCCCTGGAAAGTGCCCTCAGGGGCAAAGCCTGTTAATTTTATCATTGTTTTCAGCAGGAGGGTTTATCATACTGAAGACTACTCTGTTTTGCCTAGATTTTTTTTTTTTTTTTTTAAATAAGCAATTTCTACACTCAACCTGGAGCTTGAACTCAGGACTCTGGAGATCAAAAGAGTCACATGCTTTGCTGACTGAGCCAGCCAGGCACCCCTAGATTTATCAGCTTTTTATTTATTTATGTTTTTAATATTCATTTATTTTTAAGAGACTGAGAGAGACAGAGCGTAAGCAGGGGAGGGGCAGAGAGAGAGAGAGATACGAATCCAAAGCAGGCTTTAGGCTCCGAGCTGTCAGAGATCATGACCTGAGCTGAAGTCAGATGCTCAACCGACTGAGCCACCCAGGCACCCCTATCAGCTTTATTTTTAATTCTTACCAATCTGATAAAACTTGGAGCTGAGTTGGTTTAGAAGCTGAGTAGGATTTGAATAGGCAATAATGACTTTACAGGTAGGAGAACAGTATGAGCACAATATAGTGGGGAAGAATTAAAAGATTAAGGGTAAGCAATTTGGAGCATCAAGCTTATATAAGCCGTATTGTACCAATTTTCCAGGAGGAAAGTGCATACATTCTCTGTGGAGGTCTGCTTGTATGTCTAGAAATAACTCCTAATAGCTTGTAATTTCTTTGCAGTCTCCTGTTTTACTTTGAAAATTAATGTGAATTTTGTTTTTTGCTTCATGTTATATTCCTCTTTGGTTTAAATTAAAATGTTTTAATTGGTTATTACCAAGTAGTATTAACCATCAGGAATACGTGCCACATTGATCCTAGTACAATTAATGCTCTTCAACTTATGCAGTTTAGCCCCAGTTGGGGCAGGTGAGAGACTATATTAAAAACAGGTTTTGGGGCACCTGGGTGGCTCAGTTAAGCACCCGACTTCAGCCCAGGTCATGATCCTGCACTTCGTGGGTTTGAGCCCTGTGTCGGACTCTGTGCTGACAGCTTGGAGCCTGTTTTCAGATTCTGTGTCTCCCTCTCTCTCTGCCCCTCCCCTGCTTGTACTCTGTCTCCCCAAAATAAATAAACATTAAAAAAAAAAAAGGTTTCAATGCTTGGCTGGCTCAGTTGGAGGAACATGTGACTTGATTTAAGGGTCATGAGTTTAAGGCCCACGTTGGGTGTAGAGATTACTTAAAAATAAAAGATTTTGGGGGGGCACCTGAGTAGCTCAATCAGTTGAGCATCTGTCTCTTGGGTTCAGCTCAGGTCATGATCTCATGGTTCTTGGATTCATGCCCCACAAACTGGGCTCTGTGCTGAGTATGGAGCCTGCTTGGGAGTCTCTCTCTTATCTGCCCTCCACTGCTTGTGCATATGCTCGCGTGCTCTCTCTCTCTCTCTCTCTCTCTCTCTCGCTGTCTCTTTCTCTCTCTCTCTTTCAAAATAAATAAATAAAACTTTAAAAAAGTCTTTAATTAAAAAAATTTTGGGGGCGCCTGGGTGGCGCAGTCGGTTAAGCGTCCGACTTCAGCCAGGTCACGATCTCGCGGTCCGTGAGTTCGAGCCCCGCGTCAGGCTCTGGGCTGATGGCTCAGAGCCTGGAGCCTGTTTCCGATTCTGTGTCTCCCTCTCTCTCTGCCCCTCCCCCGTTCATGCTCTGTCTCTCTCTGTCCCAAAAATAAATAAACGTTGAAAAAAAAAATTTTTAAGTTTATTTATTTTAGTAATCTGTACACTTAACATGGGCTCAAACTCACAACCCCGAGATGAAGAGTCACATGCTCTGATTGAGCCATCCAGGCACCCCAAAAATAAAATCTTTAAAAAAAAAAGGTTTCTAGGACTTATTTTACATTAATGTGCATCTTGTTGGAAAAGGAAGCACTAGATTTATTATTCATACATGTTTTTTGCTCTTTTTGTTTTTCCAACAGTTCTATACTGTTTTCCCCTGCTTCAGAAACATGTTATAGATTAATTAATTACACTTTCAGGGTGCTTTCCATTATTTTCATATTTGTGTGATGACTGACACATTGGAAGGGATTCCAAGGTGCAAAAGCTCATAGGTGCTTTGTTTTTGTTTTTAATGTTTTATTTTTAATTTTTATTTTTATTTATTTATTAAATTTACAGCCAAATTAGTTAGCATATACTGCAACAATGATTTCAGGAGTAGATTCCTTAATGCCCCTGACCCATTTAGCCCATCCCCCCCCCCACACACCCCCTGCAGTAACCCTCTGTTTGTTCTCCATATTTTTGAGTCTCTTATATTTTGTCCCCCTCCCTGTTTTTATATATTTTTGTTTCTCTTCCCTTATGTTCATCTGTTTTGTCTCTTAAAGTTTCATACGAGTGAAGTCATATCATATTTGTCTTTCTCTGACTGACTAAATTTCACTTAGCATAATACCCTCCAGTTCCATCCACATAGTTGCAAATGGCAAGGTTTCATTCTTTTTGATTGCCGAGTAATACTCCATTGTATATATATACCACATCTTCTTTATCCATTCATCCATTGATGGACATTTGGGCTCTTTCCATACTTTGGCTATTGTCGATAGTGCTGCTATAAACATTGGGGTGCATGTGTCCCTCAGAAACAGCACACCTGTATCTTGTGGATAAATGCCTAGTAGTGCAATTGCTGGGTCATAGGGTAGTTCTATTTTTAGTTTTTTGAGGAACCTCCATACTGTTTTCCAGAGTGGCTATACCAGCTTGCATTCCCATGTTTTATTTATTTTTGAGAGAGAGAGAGAGAGAAACAGAGTGCGAGTGGGAGCGGGGCAGAGAGAGAGGGAGGGAGACACAGAATCTGAAACACGCTCCAGGTTCTGAGCTATCCAGCATAGAGCTGGATGTGGGGCCCGAACTCACCAACCACGAGATCGTGACCTGAACTGAAGTCAGATGCTTAACCGACTGAACTACCCAGGCGCCCCGATAGGTGCTTTGTTTTTAATTTATTTTTAGACTTACCTATTTTCTTTCAGGTGAATGATAGTCTAATAGTTAATTTCCAGTAAGTTTTACTTTGCTGGTATGGGCTGGGCAGAGGCCATAAGAGCTTTTATTTTACTTCACAGTCCTGAAGGATTCATTTAATTCTTTGCTTTGTGATAAGGGATTTTAGTAAAAGCTACCAGAAAAGTGGGGAAAAGATCTCAGATGAGAGAAAAGAAGATACAAGGAACCAGTCTGTCCTTGAAAAAGGAGCCTTGGGACTGAGCAATCAAAAGGCACTTGTGGGGGCACCTGGGTGGCTCAGTCAGCTAAGCATCTGACTCAATTTCAGATCAGGTCATGATCTCATGGTTTTCAGGTTAAGCCCTGTGTCGTGCTCTGTGCTGACAGCATGGAGCCTGCTTGGGATTCTCTCTCTTCCTCTCTCTCTGTCCCTCTCCTGCTCATGCTCTCTCTCTCTCTTTCAAAATAAATAAACATTTTTTAAAAGGCACTTTTAGTTCTTCAAAAGCTGTAAAATGGATTTTTTTTTCAAGTTTATTTTGAGAGACAGTGCAGGCTTGAGCCAGGGAGGGCTAGAGAGAGGGGGAGAGAAAGAATCCCAAGCAGACTCTGCGTCGTCAGCTTGGAACCCAATGTGAGGCTTGAACTCACAAACTGTGAGATTGCAACCTGAGCTGAAATGAAGAGTCCGACACTTAACCGACCGAGTATTTGGATTAACCTTGGATAGAAGACTTTACATTTCCTAAGACTATTTATTTATTTTAATTTTTTTAACGTTTATTTATTTTTGAGACAGAGAGAGACAGAGCATGAATGGGGGAGGGTCAGAGAGAGAGGGAGATACAGAATCCGAAACAGGCTCCAGGCTCTGAGCAGTCAGCACAGAGCCTGATGCGGGGCTCGAACTCACGGACCGTGAGATCATGACCTGAGCTGAAGTCATTCGCTTAAACGACTGAGCCACCCAGGTGCCCCTCCTAAGACTATTTAATAAGTTAAAAGTAAACTTGTGAGTTTGGTGGTTTATGCTATAGTCAGGCCTGGGGGAATAGAAGTGGAGAAGACTAGTCCCAGAAGAAAGCATAGATATGTCTACCAGAAAATTATACAGCAAAGCTATATTGGGGAATAGTGAATGAATGAAGGGAAGAAAACCAGTGTTGGTACTGTGAAGGAACCTTGAGTCCAAGCTGTCTAAAGACCTTTTGTGTTTCCAGAAACCTACCATATTTAAAAGGACTAATTTTAAAATCAGGCTCTCCATTAATTCATATTTTATTTTAGGAACCTGGATACTATTCCCCAAGAAGAAATTCATTAGTTTGGAACTAGTGGATTCCTTTGCAACAGATACTAAGATGAAAGAATCACCGATAGATAGCGAATGTGACAAAGCAGTGGCACCACAACTGGGGCAGCTGGATGAAATTAAGACAGAACCTGACAATGCACAGGTAAGTATTTTACTTTATTTTCTTTTTTCTAGAACAGCGTTTAAGTGTACATTCCAGTTATGCAGATGCTGGTTTATGGGTTTAAAATCTTTCTTTTTCTTTCTTTTTTTGTTTTTTTAAAAATATCTTCTTTATAATTTTTTTTTTAATGTTTATTTTTGAGAGAGACAGAGACAGAATGCAAGTGGGTTACGGGTAGAGAGAGAGGGAGACACAGAATCCAAAGCAAGCTCCAGGCTTTGAGCTCAGTACAGAGTCCGACATGGGGATCAAACTCATGAGCTGTGAGATCATGACCTGAGTTAAAGTCGGACACTCAACGGACTGAGCCACCCAGGCGCCCCTATGGGTTTAAAATCTTAAATCTTGGGGCACCTGGGTGACTCAGCCAGTTAAGCTTCCAACTCTTGATTTTGGCTCAGGTATGATCTCACTGTGAGTTTGAGCCCCACATGTTGGGATTCTCTCTCACCCTTGTTCTCTGCTCCTCTCCTCACTCTCATACATACATGTATGTGTTCTCTCTCTCTCAAAGTAAATAAACTTAGAAAAGAGAATCTTAAATCTTTATCTTCCCTAAAGTAGTTGGTCAAATCATATAAAGTATATTGTGTCAAGTGCCATCACAACTATATGCAAGAATATGATTTGAGAGAAGAATAGATGGTTGGAATTGGGTTTTTGGATTGATACAAGGATTGCCTAGGATATTATGGGCCTAGCTAAGGGTAACACATTTTTCTTTTCATTTTTATTAACTAGAAACCATACGAGTAACTAATTGTATGTTTTTATGCTACTGACTCAATTGAAGTAGTAGAATTAGTACATTTTTAATCCTTAGAATTTTGTATTTTTTTTGTAATTATCTTACCCAAATTAGTTTCATGTTTATTCTTAAACTTTTTTAGATATATCCTAAAAAACCTATAAGTGACAAACTGATTCAAGCTGTGAGTATTCTGTAGTAGGGCCAAATTTTCCTTAGAATGTTTATATATGAACTAGCTGAAATTTCTGATGAAATAAAAAGTAAATTCAGTTTTAATTTCTTTCTTTTTTTTTATTAAAACTTTTTTTTTTTTACATTTGTTTATTTTTAAAAAAATTTTTTTTTCAACATTTATTTATTTTTGGGACAGAGAGAGACAGAGCATGAACGGGGGAGGGGCAGAGAGAGAGGGAGACACAGAATCGGAAACAGGCTCCAGGCTCTGAGCCATCAGCCCAGAGCCTGATGCGGGGCTCGAACTCCCGGACCGCGAGATCGTGACCTGGCTGAAGCCGGACGCTTAACCGACTGCGCCACCCAGGCGCCCCTACATTTGTTTATTTTTGAGAGACAGAGACAGAGCACAATGGGCGGAGGGGCAGAGAGGGAGGGAGACACAGAATCCGAAGCAGGCTCCAGGCTCTGAGCCATCAGCACAGAGCCCGATGCGGGGCTTGAACTTATGAACCGTGAGATCATGACCTGAGCTGAAGTCGGACACTCAACCGACTGAACCACCCAGGCGCCCCCAGTTTTAATTTATTTCTAATATTCAGTTTAGAAATAGCCTAAAGTAAGTCAGTATCAAGTAAGGATATGACTCTCATTGACTTGGTGTCACTGGGGAATGTTGTCCATCTAGGAAGTATCTGTTGCTTCTTCAGTCTATGGACATTCAAACACATAAATCACATTTAGATAGCTTGTCAGCTGCTCTGAAACATCCTCCTCTGTAAGACTTATTTAGGCCAGTCCAACAACTTTTGTGTTGATGGTCTTTATGAAGACAGTTAGCTATTAATGACTGGAACAAGGATGGAAAATAGATGTCATTATTGAGTGTGTCTCCTCTGTTTGTAGTAGCTCCTGAAGGGCTGTGTGAACAAAAACTATTGAAGTCACATCTAGTTATGATTACACATAATGTGATTTATTGGTGTTGTCAGTCAAAGGTCACCAAAAGGAGAGTGTTCACCTATGTACTATGGTTCAGTTTAATTATACAATTCACTGAACAGACTTAAACATAATTTATCATTTTCTATTGAATAACTGCTGGTTTTATACACAGTGTATTCATTATTTTCATCTCTTTTTTTAGGAGTATTGTCAAGCCCAGCAGCCCAAAACTCAGGAGAATGAACTGAAAATAAACACTACATTTTCAGACAGTGGTAATAGAATCACTTTATTCTAAATGTAATAGCCAATTTATTCTGCTTTTTTAGAATATGTTTGAATAGTGTGCATTGTTTGTTTTGGGTTTCACGTCCAGGAGAAGTAACCTCTAAATGAAAATGAAAGAATGCATACTTAATTTTATGTAAATACTAATTTTCTTCCTTCCTGTTTTGTGTTTATAGCTCCACAGTTGACTACAAGCATTCAGCTTTCTCTGACATCATCTGGCATGAATAAAATGCTTCCTTCAGTTTCAACCACAGCTATTCAGGTTTCCTGTTCTGGTTGTAAAAAAATTCTTCAGAAGGGGCAAACTGCTTATCAGAGGAAGGGGTCTACTCAGCTCTTCTGCTCCACGTTTTGCATCACTGAATACATTTCATCTGCCAGTTCACCAGCTCTTCCCAAGAAAACTTGTTCAAACTGCTCAAAGTATATAATTCTAAATTATGCCCACTTTTATTTCCCCTACATAGAGCTCAATCAGTCTTGGTTGTAATTACCTACATTTTCATTTTTTCTGAAGTAGTATCACCTTGATTTAGTGAAAAGAAGCTGCTTCTGCTTTCACTTCCTTTATTAGATTCTTCAGAAATAGTTTTTTTATTGAGAGATTTGCACAAATTAAAACATAGGGAGTTCTAGTTCTCTTCAACTTTAAATAGTGTGACTTCTGAAATTTACTTTTCTTTCTAGTTGAAATTCTCTATAAGTGGGATTATTATATGCCCATTCTATTTTATCATTTAACTGTATAGGATGCACTAACACATTAATCATATAACAGTTTATTTGGATCTTCCAAGGTATAAAATTATATAATGTTTCTCTTGTAATGAAGTTATTTGATTCTTTTGCAAAATCGAATAGTCACAGGTAAACATAAATAGGTAGATATCTTTTCAAGATTTCTGTGAGCTACTGTCGGGGTCTTTATTGCTAACTTTTTTTTTTTAATTTTTACATATGTAAGGCAATTTAGATGCAGAGAAAGGAAGTAGTACTAATTTCATAATGAATTAGTGGAAAATGTCCAGAACTTTGAACTCTACCCTGATATGTAGATCAGTGTGCTTTGAGACTCCTATCATAATATTCTGGTTTGTTAACGCTCATGAAATGCTATTGCTAAATTTTAAATGTTTTTGTTTCAGAATGAAGAAAACACATAGGTCACCAGTTTTGCTTGTAAATACAATAAATTCCTTTCAGATGTCTTATTTTGGAATCAGATTGCCATAATTTGAATCTTGCTTTCTCCATTTATGGTTATATTTTGTAACTTACAGCAGCTGTATTAGTATCATCTGGGAACTTGGTAAATAAAACCACAGAATCTCAGGTCTCACCCAGACCCACTGAATCAGAAATGCTTTTGTCCCCAGATGATACGTATATAATGCTAAAGTTTGAAAAGCACTGAGAACTTCTGTCTTAGTATTCCCATCTGTTTAATTCAATGTACATAAGAATTATGAGCATTAAATAATAGATTTAAGTGATAGAACAATACTGGTATGTAATAAGAACTCAGTAAATGTTAATTATTACTATTACTACTCTCTTAACAAACTTACAAATCCTTTTTATTGGTTGCTTCAGCTCCTTGTTTGGCTGGCACTTTGGTGTTACCCTTTGCTGCAGGTCTTAGACCCTGAAACTGACCTTTCTCTTGTGCTTTTTCAGCCCTTCAATACTGTGTCTTTTTTCTTTTTTGCTAAGGGCTGTAACGCACTTTTCTTCAGTCTGCTTTCTTTCTCTGCAGAAACATAAAACTGGAAGGGACCTTAGAGATCATCCAGTCCAAACATTTTCTTTTGGTTTTGAGGAAACTGAGACCCTCAGAAGTTAAGGTATCATGTTACTATTTTGGCCCATTATACATCTTCAGCACATCTCCCAGGTAGATTGAAAAGGCTGAAACAGGAAAGATATAGTAAGTTCTCTAAGGCAGAGAAATCCAGTATGAGCAAAAACAAGAAACAAGTTTTACTTTCTTTGGAATACAGAATTTTTTTTGATGCAAAATACTATTGTATACGTTGGTGGAAAGGTGGTAGTGCTTAGGCTAGGAGAGTCCATCCATTTTTCAGAGTAACCTGTGCTTGTTTTGAAATTTTTTTTCCTTCACATTTATTAGCATCTTGCATTAATACATAGTTCTCAAGTTTTAGCTAATTATCAGTCCTTGTTGAAGTTTCTTTTATAGCAGTGATTTAAAATCTGTTTTGAGTTATTGCAATCTTTATTCTGTTTTATGAACCAAATGAAAGTTAGCTTTGAAAATGACATTTTAAATTATGTTAGAGAAGACTTCTTTTGAAGAACTGTTGTTTCTGCACCTTAGTATCCCAGGTGGAACCAACCAGAGATCCTGAAAGCAACCAACAGAGTTCAGAATATCCCTGTGCACTAATGCTGTAACACTTATATATATAGGAAAGTTGTTCAGTCCGATGCTTAAGAGTTAGTTTAAGCTAATTGTAGGCACTTTTAAGAAAATTCATTTTTTTATTTTTTATGTATAAGGCCTTAGTAGGTTAGAAACCAGCAATCTAGTATACTGGTAGCAGTAAAAACCAGTAAGCATTTTCAGACTTCATGCTTCTGCTGATGCAGTTTCTTCTGCCTTCCTTTCTATCTGGCTAATTTCTGTCTTAAAGGTCTGCCTCCAATATCTTCACCTTTTGTCTATTCGCACACCATTCCGTCCTCTCTTCCTAACTCCCAACCACTCGGAGTAGTTGTTCCATGGTCTGTGTTTCAGTAGTGTTCATAATTCCCACAATATTAATCATAGCATTAATGTTTTAAAAAATTGATATTGCCCCGGTTAGACTGTGAACCTCTTGAGATTAGGAACCAGATCATACTCCTGTTTATATTCCCGATGCCTAAACACTAGCTGGCACACAGTGAAACCTAGAAAAATTTTTGTCAAATGAAATACAAGGATAGCACAACTCAGATACTGCATTTAGAACTGTATCTAAAACCAGTAAAATGACTGGGGATCATGAAATGAACCTGTTATTTTTGGTACCATTTGTTTAAGAGGCAGAAAGATCATAATACACTAAAAATTTGTAAATGTTGAAGTGTTAAAATAGTGCTGATTTCAGGAGTATTTCATCTGGATAATTATTACACTGAATAATTGATATTCTGAAGGTTCTAAGTAGCCAGATATCTTGGCAGTCCTCAAACATTCTGGTCCCTGGACCCCTTTACACTCTTAAAAATTATTGAAGAGACAGAGAGCTTTAGTTCATAGGTTATATCTACTAATATATACTGTGTTAGAAATTAAAATGGAGAAATTTTTAAGCTCATTATTTAAAAACAGTCATTTAAAAATAGTAACTCAGTGCATGTTGACATAAATAATATTTTTTAAAATTCATTTTAGAGAGAGAGGGGCAGAGAGAATCTCAAGCAGGGTCCATGCTGAGCATAGAGCCTGACGGGCTCAGTCCCACAACCCTGGGATCATGACCTGAGCCAAAATCAACAATCAGACACCCAATTGACTGAGCCCCCCAGATGCCCCTACATAAATAATATTTTTTAATGAAAACTAGCCATATATGTTTTTTAATTTGATGAGAAGAAATGTTAAGAAAAATTTAGTAAGCATGATTTTATTTTGCAAACCACTTTAATGTCTGGCTGAGTTTTCATATCTGCCTTTGTATTCAGTTCATTGGAAAATGTTTTAGCTGAAGTGTGAAAAAAAACTGATCGTACAAATATGTAATTGGAAAAGGGAAGAGTGTTTTAAATAGCCTTTTAGATTTTGTGGTGCTCTTCTGTGACACTCCACCCAAGTATTGTTAAAGGTTATTTGGAATGTAGAATCTGAAACCATATCAAAATTTTTTTGTACTGTTTGGTTAAAATTCATTGGTCTTGTTAGGTTACAATCATTGGTCTGTCTGTACTTTGAATGTTTTTTTTACCCATAAATGAATGATTTTTGTTACCTGGTATAATAATTCGGAAAATAATGGTTCACTGAGTTATGCAGATCTTCTAAATGTTAACATATTTCTTTATGCAATATTTCAAAAATCACATTTGCTAAAAAAAAAAAAAAAAATCACCACCCCCAAAAATAATCCTCATCATCACTACTAATCTCATCAGGAAAGTTTAACTATTGGGAAGCAATCAAATTGGAGGTGGCAGATTTTCCAAAATTCTAATTTTCTTTTTTTTCAGCTTATTTATTTATTTTGAGAGCGAGACAGCACGAGTGGGGGAGGGGCAGAGAGACTCCCAAGCAGGCTCCACACTGTCACCATACAGTCTGATACAGGGCTCAAACTCACGAAACTGTTGAGATCATGACCTGAGCTGAAACCAAGAGTCCGATGCTTAACTGACTTGCTTAGTCAATGGCTTAACCGTACCACCCAGACACCCCCAAAATTCTAATTTTTCTTTTTTTCAATTTTTTTTTTTTTAATTTATCTTGAGAGAGCGTGAAAGGGGGAAAGGCAGGGAGAGAGGGAGACACAGAATCTGAAGCAGGCTCCAGGCTCTGAGTTGTCAGCACAGAGCCCGACACAGGGCTCAAACTCACAAACCATGAGATCATGACCTGAGCTGAAGTCGGACGCTTACCTGAGCCATCCAGGCACCTCTGAAAATTCTAATTTTCAATGAAAGCTCAAATTTTATCATTGGCAATGAATACTGCCAGTTTATCTTGAAGTTGCAGTCTTACTTTATTCATTTTTGAGAAAATATTTACCAGATACTCACTTCTGGATAATAGTTTGTTCTTTCAAGTGAAAATATGTTCCACAAAAAAAGTAGCTACCTTAGGTTGTAACTGTTAACATTCCCACATGAGATATTCTTTGAGGCGGCCATCATACTTTAGTGTGCAGGGGAAGATCTTTATGCCTGTGTCCCATTTCATCACAGAAAACTGAAAAGAGGTTGTCAAGGGTGAAGTTTAATAAAGTAAATTGATTTTTACAGTGAATGTATGGCAGTGAATAACAAATACTAGGACATTTTGGTACAAGTGCCTTAATTTGCCTAAGGCTGTGGCAAACGTTTTTATCCAGCATTTTTTTTCCCTCCCAGCTTATTAAGGTAAAATTCACATAACAAAAAGCCATTGCAGTAATGTTTAGTATACTCAGGGTGTCTAATTCCAAAATATTTCTGTTCTCCAAAGTAAAATGTTCTGTCTCTACCAGTCTGTCTTCTTGCTGGGGATTTATCTTTTCTGGATATTTCATATTAATGGAATCATACAACATATGACCCTTTGTGTCTGGCTTTTAGCATAAGGTTTTCAAGGTTTATCCATGTTATAGCATGTATATCAGTACTTTGTTCTTTTTTTACAGCTGAATAATATTCCACTGTATGGATATATCACAATTTGTTCATCCATTCATTCATTGGCGAACATTTGGGCTGTTTCCATCTTTTAGCTTTTTTTTTTTTTTTACATAAACTCCAGGCCCAACGTGGGGCTTGAACCCACAATCCAGAGATCACATGCTCTACTGATGGAGCCAGCGTGGCACCATCTTTTACCTATTTGAAATAGTGCTGTTAGAAACATGCATGTGTCTATCCTTTTTTAAGTACTCCTTCACTTCTTTGGGGTGCATATCTAGGAGTGGAATTGCAGTGGCCCATTGTTGATTTTACACCATCACTTGAAATGTTAACACAACGAGAAAGACAAATAACATTTTAATATGAAAATAGTTTTGATTTGTGAACCCCTTGAAAGTCTCTGGAGGATCTCTGGAATTTTGTAGACTGTACTTTGATATATTTTGTAGATTCCAAATTTGGTGAGGAATGAATATGTGATTTCTCATCATCATTTTGTTATGACTAGCACTAACTAATACAGACTAGGTAGTCCTCAAAACTACGCTCTCAGATGTGCTTTGTAGTCCCTACTTTAGGGGCACCTGGGTGGCTCAGTTAAGCATCTAACTTGGGCTCAGGTCATGATCTCATAGTTCGTGAGTTCAAGCCCCGCTTCCGGCTCTGCGCTGACAGCTCAGAGCCTGGAGCCTGCTTCAGATTCTGTCTCTCCCTCTCTCTCTGCCCCTCTGCAGCTCATGCTCTTTCTCTCTCAAAAAAAAAATACTACAAAAAAATTTATAGTCCCTACTTTATAGATGAGGGAATTAACATTAGAGAGTATAAATGACTTATCCATCACTACTGAATGTAAGTCCTAGAACTAAATACCAAAGGTTTTCTTATTTCAAGGCTATTACTGCTGCTGCACACTCCTCAAGTAGGTGAAACGGGAGAGGGTTACTTGAGAGTGTGCTTTAACTTATAAAAGTGTTTAATAGTGCCCTTGTTTTTATTTTCAGAGACATTTTAAATCTAAAGGATGTGATCAGTGTCCAGCTGGATGACTCTAGCAAAAATTTTTGCAGCCAGTCTTGTCTTTCATCATATGAAGAAAAAAGAAAAGCATTTGTTGCCATATGTACTAATAACATTTTAACCAAATGCAGCATGTGTCAGAAGACTACTGTTGTAAGTTGCAATTTTTTTTTAAACTTTAGGGATTCTGATTATTTTGCTTAAATATTAGCATTTTTAGTGAATTCTTTTAAATCCTAGATTCAGTATGAAGTAAAATATCAGAATGTGAAACACTGTCTTTGTAGTAATGCCTGTTCTTCACTCTCACTTGAACAGCCTCCTGTGATCTGTTGTGAGAACTGTAGGGCTTACGATCACACTGTCTAGTGTGTTGCATATACTTCCAATGAAAGGCCAGTCCCATTACTTTATTAGTTCAAAGGGTATGACAGCATATAAGCAGGTAAAAATAAAGACCTATTGCATAAGGACCACTCCACTGGAATTTGCATGGGACTAAATGAAAAATCCAAGATTGAGTTCCTTCCATTAGTTTGCTTGTGAGTGGTTCCACTTCAGGAAAATGTGGGGATTAGATTTTAGTACCATTGGGAATAGTTTCAGTTGGCAACACATTGAAGGAGATGAAATGAAAGACTTCTGACAGTTCCTCTTACATAGCAATTCATGATAAATGCTGTATGGAGATTTTCCTAAAATATCTCAGGATGATCATCTGCCTTGAAAAAAAGCCACACAGATAGAAGCTTGTTTATAAACTGAGATTAGAGATAGCAGAAATAACAATAGCCTACTGGTCAGTAAGACTCAACCACAAAGGTGTTTTTAATTCTGTTTTCCTAAACCCTAAGCAAGGTTAAAATGAATCAAGAATGTCACAGGTTTATCTGAATCTGTGAGAAATAATCTTCTATTTCTGTTGGGAGAGCCTTTGGTGGTTGGTTCTGAGAGCAGAGAAGCTGGTTCTACTTTGGTGGACTAATTGAGATTAACACAATTAGTGGTTTGAGCCCCTGTCATGAGGTGGGACTGTTGTCTTGCTTGTTCAGATGATGCTTTGAGACCCAACTCCCTATCTATGTAAATTCTTCCTTAAAAATAAGCAATTGAAGATGGGATTCTCAGCAAGTCTGAACAATTCAAATAGGTCATTTACGAGCCACCTTTTATCTATGGCAGAATGTCCACACCATGAGAGTATCTTGCCTTTGGACCAGAAATGGGAGAATGGAAGGCATGGGAGCCTTCTGAAGGCAAGAAATGCCATTCCATCTTTTCATTCTTTATCAGTCACACTCAATAAATAGGCTTTGTCCTGTTTTTAAGAGCCTGTTTTGAGTACCTAGTTACTCAGCCTATGTGATGGGGTAGGGCTGATTTGGGTAAAGGAGTTGAAAAAGCACCATTTAACACTACACCCTGCATATAAGATATTATTGTAATAGTGATAATGGAGAAAATCCATATTGTTAGTTAAGTGTAATCCAGAATTAGACAAGCAAAAATAATATAAAAACGGGGACAAAACATAAGAGACTCTTAAATACAGATAACAAACTGAGGGTTGCTGGGGGGGTTGTGGGTGGGGGGATGGGCTTAATGGGTAAGGGGGCATTAAAGAAGACACTTGTTGGGATGAGTGCTAGGTGTTACACATACGGGGTGAATCACTGGAGTCTACTCATGAAATCATTATTGCACTATATGCTAACTAACTTGGATGTAAATTAAAAAAAAAAAGATTTAGAAAATTGTTCAAATCTATGAATCTAAAAATGGGGTGACTTTTTTTTAAGTGGATTGTTTTATATAAATATACTTTGACCACATTGTTTCCCCCCCACATCTTCTTAATAGAGTAAATTAATTATTACTTTTCCCATATGAATAATTAACTAACTACAGATGATACATAGTACTATTATTACTTGATGTTAAATATTGATGAATGGTAAGGGGTGTCTCAGTATAAAAAGTCATACTAATAAAGGGTAAAAGAATTTTCAAAGTTAGACTCTGTTTTTTGTTTCATTATTCCTTTGCCAATATCCTGTTCTTTCACAGAAGAAAACCTATATATTTTCAATTGTCTTTGCACTTTATGTCCCCCAAAGCAGTTCTTTTTCACCATTGCCATAGTCCAGGAATGAGGATTCCTCTTTCAGTAGAAACAATAGATGGTGAACCTCAGTTTATATCCTTTACCTTTGTACACTTACTGAATGCACTATATTCTATACATCTTACTGTTTATGTGCTGCCTTCTCATAATATGCTTGCAATTTTTACCATGAAGTTAGCCTAGAAAAACAGTAATTCTCACAGCATGTTATAACTTAATTAAGCACCCTTTTCTGGCTCCTCCTTAGCACAAATAAAAGGCTTCCCTGAGTTTATATCCAAAGTGGAATTGAGAAAAGAGATATAATTTTAAGGCTTTTATTTATGTATCCCGTTGGCTTTGATTGCCTGGATTGAGGAACATTTTCTGTGACCTCCTTCTTCATTGCTTGCGTATATATTACTGCTGCAACTAATATATATCTGAGACATAACACAAATAGTTATATTTTGGATTGATCTATTTCCCTCATTTTAGTCATTGTAATCCGTAGTGCCTTTTTTTCCTGGCTTTTAGGAAAGTGTAAAACAGGGCTTCATCATCATTACTTATTATATTTCAGCTAATAGCAGTAATGGTGGATATGTTTTGCTTGTTAACAATATATATCATATACCGGGAATATGAATATTACTTTAATCTCTAAACAGAAACCAGCCAAAACACTTACATCTGTTCTTTGCAAATCATTGAAGCCCTCAGATGAAATGATTGAGACCACCAATGACTTGGGGAAGACAGACCTTTTCTGTTCTATTAATTGTTTCTCTGCTTACAATAAAGCTAAGATGGAATCTTCTACAGGTAATGTTTATTTAGCAGTTATCAGAGGATTAGAAACTATTGAAGAATATTACTGCTTTCCTTTAATTTATAACCTTGATTTATCTCAAGGTTAAGTTTTTGACTTAAAAATCAAAACAATGCAAAACTTGTTGCAAAAAAAAGTTTCCAGTAGTTTTATGTAAAAGAAAATCTACTTCACCACCAGAGACTTAATATTTATTTATGAAAATCGTTGTATTAGAATATAGAATTTTGTACTCAACCCTGCTTTGTAAAAGCAAGGCTAGTAGTTAGTTACATTTTTTACAGGAAGTAGAGCTAGTTGGAAATAGTTTGAAGTTCACTAGTAGAAAAGCACTAAGTAACCCAGAGCCAACTTTGTATTCCATCAGAGAGCCTCCTATAGAACCATTGGTGCTATTTACATAGATAATAAAGTGAATGATTCTCCTGGGGCTTATACATCATGTAAACTGGCTTATGATGGAAATCTCTGCACTGTTAGCTTAGAAACCAGTCTAGCTCCATTCATGTTGAGGGTTAAGAATCTTGGAGGTGTTAGAAATGATACCCATTAGGAGATTCTACAGGAATCTCTTTTCTCTTCTTTGTGGGTAATTTCATGTAAAGATTTGCTTGAAATTTCAAGCAAATGGTGTATAAAGAACTAAGAAACTGTATGCAAAGATAAAATATACAAAATAATAGAAAATGTAAATTATCAGTTTAAGGTTATTAATGTGTTATCCTAAAGAACCTACCTATTCCTTAGCCTTACTTCATATCCAGCAATACCTTAAGCTATTAGATATTTCCATTGTTTGTTGAAATAACTTGTTATTAAATAATGCTTTCTGATTGATTCTTCCTGGTTTTTGAGAAATCTTCTTATTTTTATCAGTAAATGTTTCCATGGTACATGATGCTTCAACGGGGCTCTTTTCTCCAAAGAAAGATACAACTCCAATTATAAGCAATATAGTGTCACTGGCAGATACTCATGTCTCCCTACCCATCATGAACTCTGATGTCTCACAAGGTAAAATTGATAATAAAGATATTTGACATATACACTGTTTTCCCATCCTTGATGAATCTATCTATTCTAAGTTTGTTTGTTGTTGTTGTTTTAAGTTTTTTAATGTTTGTTTATTTTTGAGAGAGAGAGAGACAGAGTGAGAGCACAAGCAGGGGAGGGACAGAGAAAGATGGAGACACAGATTCCAAAGCAGGCTCCAGGCTCTGAGCTGTCAGCACAGAGCCCAATGCAGGGTTCAAACCCACGAGCCGTGAGATCATTACCTGAGCCAAAGTTAGACGCTTAACCAACTGAGCCATCCAGGCGCCCCTATTCTAAGTTTGTTTTTGTTGTCTGATACGAAATAAGCAATTGTGGTTTATGATGCTATTTTGTAGATTATAGTATAAGATCTTGAATTGATGATACTCTATTTTATTTTAGCAGATACAGTTTCTTCAGTAACAGCAAATGTCATTGTAGATGTAAGTTTTGTTCCTAATATTTTTTGATGCTGTATTTTCTTTGTTAAGTATATTTGTGTGTATATACACACAATTCATATATATACATATATATGACCACATTCATTCCTGTTTCCATCCTAGAACTCAAAAAAGTTGAGCAATAAACATCTTTTGGTATTCATATTCAATTTCCCAAGTCTCAGGTCTGACTTGAAATTATTAAGAATATTTAAACATAAGTATTATTAGTCATAGTTTTTCCTTTGGGTTCTTTATTACCTTTTTCAATACTATAGTCCTATGAGCAATAAAAATTATTTTTATTACAATTACATACCAAAAGATTATTTGAACATTTTTTTTTTTTTAATCTTGAGGGAGAGAGAGAGCATGCATAAGCAAGCAGGGGAGGGGCAGACTGTGAGGGAGAGGGAATCCCAAGCAGGCTCTACGCTGAAGAGGGGCTCGACAGGGGGCTCCAGCTCACGAACCATGAGATCATGACCTGAGCCAAAACCAAGAGTCAGACACTTAACCAACTGAGCCACCCACGCACCCCAAGATTCTTTGAACATTTAGTGTTGAATCTAGATCGCAACTTTACATTATAAATAATTGTTAATGTTTCCCCCTAGTGGAGCTCATGTTGCAACGTGCCTATTCATTTTCTTGTGTTATTAGAATAGATATGTTTGATATTTTAATCATTTGATAACTATTCAAACAAATGTTTTTGTTTTTTTCTCCCAAACATTTCTAAGAGTTTACCCAGTGAATCAAGTACTGGTGTTGCTAATAATAGTGTTGAACAGCCAAGCCTTTCACCATCTTCATCAGTATCCAGTCAGAATGCAGTTGGCTCCAGTGTAGAAGTACAGAAAGATCAAGTGTCAAACCAAGATGCTACATACAATATGAAATCTGTGAAAATAAGTGATGGACTATGTCATCCAAAATTTACATCCAAAGTACTAAAAGTTAAAGATAAATCACGAAGTATTAAGAAATCTTGGTGTTCAAATTTCCAGCATTTGAAAAGCAGTATTAAAAAGGATGTGACATTCTGTTACTCATGCCAGTTGTTCTGCCAAAAAAATTTTAGTTGTGGAGGAGAATCATTAGCAGCCCAAGGAATTTCTAATTGGAAAAAGACTCTGGAAAAATTCAGAAAGCATGAAAAAAGTGAAATGCATTTGAAGTCATTGCAGTTTTGGAGGGAATCCCAGTTTTGTGATGAAGCTGTCAATGATAATTTATCTATTCATTCAAAACAGATGGAAGGAAATAAAAAGTACCTAAAGCTTACAATTGAAAATATTTTATTTCTTGGGAAGCAGAGTTTATCATTAAGGGGAAATGATCAGTCGATTTCAACTGTGAATAAAGGCAATTTTTTAGAATTGTTAGAAATCAGAGCAAAAGATAAAGGAGAGGAAGTATTCCGACTTCTGAATTCACAAGTTGACTTCTATAATAGTACACAAATTCAAAATGATATTATTGAAATAATAAAGACTGAAATACTGCAAGATATTGTGAATGAAATCAATGTCTCCCCAGCTTTTTCAATAATATGTGATGAGACAACTGATAGTGCCACTAAAGAACAGCTTTCCATTTGTGTAAGATACCCACAAAAAATGTCAAAGGCTGTCTTAATAAAAGAAAGATTTTTGGGTTTCATAGATGTTGAAGAGATGACTGGGACTAACTTACATAGAACTATCAAAACTTACCTGCAGCAAATTGGAGTTGATTTGAGTAAAATATGCGGCCAGGCCTATGATAGTACCATGAATTTGAGGGGAAAATTTAATAAAGTTGCAGCAGAATTCAAGAAAGAAGAGCCAAGAGCTTTGTACATACATTGTTATGCCCATTTTTTGGATTTAGCAGTAATTAGGTTTTGTAAAGAAGTAAAAGAACTCCGAATTACTCTAAATACTCTCAGCTCTTTGTTCAACACTATTCATATGTCTGGGGAAATGTCTGCACATTTTCAAAATACTTGTAAACTAAGTCAAAACAAAACATGCAAGAAACATACATCACAATCATGTTGGACAGCCCATGATCGTATGTTACTATCAGTGATCGAGGGTCTTCCAGAGATTATTGAAACACTGGAATTTGTAGCAAGCCATTCTTCAAATACAAGTTTGGCTGATGAATTGAGTGATTTGTTAACATTGGTTTCCAAATTTGAATTTATCTTTTGTTTGAAATTTCTTTATCGAGTGTTAAGTGTTACAGGAATTCTTTCCAAAGAGCTTCAGAGTGAAACCATAGATATTTTTTCATTGTCTTCAAAAATAGAAGCAATTTTGGAATGTTTATCATCTGAAAGAAATGACGTCTATTTCAAAACTATCTGGGATGGAACAGAGGAAATATGTCAAAAAATAACCAGTAAAAGTTTTGAAGTTGAAAGACCTTCTTTTCAGAAAAGAAGAAAAATTCAGAAAACAATAGATCTTGGCAATTCAGATAGTACTTTTTTTCCTACCTCAACAGAAGAACAATATAAAATTAATATTTATTACCAAGGATTGGACACTATATTAAATAATTTAAAATTATGTTTTTCAGAGTTTGATTATTGCAAAATGAAGCAAATTTCAGAACTACTATTTAAATGGAATGAACCATTAAATGAAGTAACAGCCAAACATGTCCAAGAATTTTATAAACTTGATGCAGACATCATCCCAGAACTTAGATTTTATCGGCAATACGCAAAGCTTAACTTTGTCATAGATTATGATTGTATCAACTTCATCAACCTTGGCTATTTGTTTATCCAGCATGGTCTTCACAATAATATTCCTTGCATATCAAAGCTGTTATATATTGCTTTGTCTTGGCCAGTTACTTCAAGTGCCGAAAACTCATTTTCTACACTGCCTCGTCTTAAAACATATTTATGTCATACCATGGGACAAGAGAAGCTTAGTGGCCTAGCCCTAATGGCTATTGAGCAGGAATTGGTAAATAAACTGATGGAACCTGAAAGACTCAGTGGGATTGTGGAAAAGTTTATCCATCCAATGAAAGAGATGTAACACTTGCTAATTTGAGTTTTACCTAAAATAATTTTGTATTTCTGCTGGAATGTTTGTTTTTATTTCAAAATTTTATCTCCTAAGAAAATTTTTTTTTCACCAGAACATGTAACATTCACTTGATTCAAAATTCAAAAACCAGAATGATGTACAGTGAAAAGTCTCCTTCCCTTTTTTTAGTACCCAGTTCTCCCTGTAGTGTTGTCTGTTTCTCAGATATCTCTCTGGAGATATTTTTCATAGATCATACTCTGCAGTGCACACTGTTCTTCAACTTGTCTTTTCCACTTAACATATTTTTGAGATTGTCCCATATCAGTACTTAAAGGGTTTCTTGATTTTTTTTCATAACTGCATAAATTTTCATTGTATGGATGTACCATAATATATTTTAATAGTCCCTAATGACAAACATTTTAATTCTTCACAATATTTTGCCATTATACGTAATGCTGCATTTAATAATGTTACACATAGGTCATATTGCACATGAGTGAGTTAACTCAAAGATAAAATTTTAAATTGGAATTACTAGGTCAGAAAATTTATACATTTTTATTCTTGATAGATAACTGGCAAATTGATTTCTATAAGAATTATGCCATGCATGATGCCACATCACCAACCATGTGTGAGATTGCCTATTTCCTTCAATCTGTATAAACATTGTTCCCAAACATTTTGGTTCTTGCCAGTCTGTTATTAATCCCAGTGGAACTTTGCATTTTCACTTAAGAAGAAGGTTGGGTATCTACTTGACCCATTTATATTTCCTTTTCCTGTGAACTGTCCTGTTTAAATATGACTGTGGTTTTGGTTGACACAAATAGCTAAATGATACAATATAAATTCTTAATCTACTTTATGAAAATATTACTATTTCTTAAATAATCAGAAAGGATCCTTTTTCTCATTATACTTTATAAAAGTTCAGGGGCTAAAGGAAAATGTGTCCCTCAAAGATTTGTAAGAATTTAGTGGTAGATGTATCTGGGCCTAGAATTTTCTTTATTTGTTTTAGGAATATTTCTCTGCCACTTTTCCCTTGCTGTTTCTCATCAATTCTTATTTGTAATTTTTCTAGAAAGAGCATCCATTTTATTTAGGCTTTTTTAAAAATGTATTTACTCAGAGGTATAGAAAGTATTTTAATTTTTTCTATAAACTATACTTACTTTCCTCATTGATCTTCTATATACTTTTTTGATTAGGCCAAAGTGATTTATTTACTTGTTTTTCACACATATTCTTAGATTTATTTATCAGCCCTGCCTTTTAATAATACTATGGTTGATTTTTTTTTTTTTTGTTATGGTTGATTTTAACAAAAATACGAAGAGTGTAACAAGTAACATTTAATCCTGTTAAATCCTAACATTTTACCATGCTCCAGATTTTTTTTTTTTTTTAAGTTTATTTATTTTGAGACAGAGAGTGGGGAGGGTCAGAGAGAGAGAAAGAGATAGAATCCCAAGCAGGCTTCTCACAGCATGGAGCCTGATACAGGCCTCTGTCTCACGAACCATAAGATCATGATGAAATCAAGAGTTGGATGCTCAACCAGCTGACCCACCCAGGCACCTCCAAGCTCCAGATTTTTATTTCAGAAATAAAATATTACAGATGAAGTTGAAGCTCCCTTGCAAATCTTTTACTGAGCGCATTCCTCTTCTGTTTTCCCCAGAGGCAACAATTATTTGTTGTGCTTCTTTACATGCATGTCTAATTTGATACTTGAAAGATAGCCTTGTTTCATACTTATAAACTTCATATAAAACTCTATGTAAGTTGCATTGTATGTATCTTTCAGCAATTTGCTTTTTTCACTTAATGTTGTTTTTGAAATTTATACATGAATTTCTAGTTCATTTACTTTAACTGCTGAATAATATTGTATTATATGAAATACATGTTCATCCTTTCTCTTTTTTTAAATTTTTTTTAATGTTTTTATTTTTGAGACAGAGAGAGACAGAGCATGAGCGGGGAAGGGGCAGAGAGAGAGGGAGACACAGAATCTGAAGCAGGCTCCAGGCTCTGATCTGTCAGCACAGAGCCTGATGCGGGGCTCGAACTCACAGACTGTGAGATCATGACCTGAGCTGAAGTCGGACACTTAACCAACTGAGCTACCCATGCACCCCATCCTTTTTCTATTTAAAGGGACATTTTATACTCTCTGATTTTGCACTTTTATAATACACCAATGAACATTTATATATGTGGTATGTGCACATTCAACAAATATTCTTTGAGCAAGTACTATATACTTGACATTGTTCTAGCTGCTGGAGATCCAATGAGAGAATAAAATAAGGCCCTAACTCCAATGAAAACTTAGCGTTCTAATGTGGAAATCCAAGAAAGATACTAGAAGAGGTTGTTCACCAGTTCTTTATGTAGATAGATGATAATACAGAAAAGAAAGTGCTTAGTGCTATGAAATTTCCTCTGAAGTCACCTTTGTCTACCATGTGTTTCTCATTTTCATTATTTTCTAGCTGTTTATAGTTGTAGTTTGTATATCGTCCTGAAACCAGGAATTAATTTTAAGAGGTTAGGCTTCTTTTTTAATATTCAAATGTTTTGGATTTTACTGTGTGTGTGTGTGTGTGTGTGCGTGTGTGTGTAGTCTGTAAAGTCAGTAACAAAAAACCTAGACCTGAAAAAGGAAAATACAGTAACTAAAACAGCTATCTATTTTGAATAGCTGCTATGTCATTTAGTGTTTTCTCAGTGCTTTACACATGTTATTTCATTTAGATCTCAACAACCTGTTATTTTACAGAGGAAACAAGAGGTTATGGATCACACATTGGTAAATGCTAAGTCCAAGATTAGTGCCCAGGCAGTGTGACTCCACAGCCCATGTTCTACTACTTCTTACATAAACTGTTATCAGAAATATTACTAAATAAAGGATTACCAGAAATGCATTAAATAGAAGATCACAGAAATAGTATACTTTTTAAAAATTTTTTTAACATTTATTCATTTTTTTAATATATTCATCATAACGTTCATTTTTGAGAGACAGAGTGTGAGCAGGGGAGGGGCAGAAAAAGAGGGAGACAGAATCCAAAGCAGGCTCCAGGCTCCAAACTGTCAGCACACAAAGAATCCCAAGCAAGCTCTGTGCTGTCAATGTAGAACCCATTGTGGGGCTCAATCTCACCAGCCTCGAGATCATAATCTGAGCCAAAGTGAGATGCTTAGCTAAGCTACCCAGGCGCCCCCACAATTAAGTGTTTTAAACCAAGGTATAAAAATTTAAGAAAATTATGAAAGCTATAACCATTAGAAAAGCTCAGATAAGTGAATAAAAGATTTGAAAAGATCAGTAATTCAGGAAAGCATTAGAAATTAAAAGGCAGTGGGGCGCCTGGGTGGCTCAGTTGAGCGTCCGACATCGGCTCAGGTCATGATCTCGCAGTTTGTGAGTTTGAGCCCTGTGTCGGGCTCTGCTGACAGCTCGGAGCCTGGAGCCTGCTTTGAATTCTGTGTCCCTCTCTCTCTGACCCTCCTCCACTCACACCCTTTCTCTCCTTCAAAAATAAACATTTAGAAAAAAAATGAAAAGGCACTTCAAAAGTGAAAACTAAACTAGAAGGAAGTCCAAAGTGAATACTCCACAATTAATACCTAAGAAAAAGTTTGGAGGAGCACCTGGGTGGCTCAGTTAAGCATCTGACTCTTGGTTTTGGCTCAGGGCATGATCTCACGAATTGTGAGTTCAAGTCCCACATTGGTCTCCATTTTGACAGTGTGGAGCCTGCTTGGAATTCTCCCTTGCTCTCTCTGTCTCTCAAGTTAAGTAATTAATAGGATGGAAAGGAAGAAAATGTTTACAATCAAGACGAGACTTTGAGGGGTGCCTGGGTGGTGAGCATCAGTCTGACTTTGGCTCAGGTCATGATCTCACGGTTCATGAGTTCAAGCCCCACATTGGGCTCTGTGCTGTTAGCACAGAGTCTGCTTTTAGAGCCTAAGTTCCCCTCTTTCTCTGCCACTGACTCACACACTCTCCCACTCTCAAAAATAAACAGGGGCGTCTGGGTGGCTCAGTCAGTTAAGCATCTGACTTCAGCTCAGGTCATGATCTCGTGGTTCGTGGGTTCGAGCCCCACATCGGGTTCTGTGCTGACAGCTCAGAGCCTAGAGCCTGCTTTGGATTGTGTCTCCCTCTCTCTGCCCCTCCCCTGCTCACACTGTGTCTCTGTCTCTCTCAAAAACTGAATAAACATAAAAAATAAAAATAAACATTTAAAAAAAATTAGAAGACAAAAGACTTTGAAAAGATTCAAGAGAAACATCAAATATAGAAGACTTGATGTCCACATAAAAGGAATCTTCAAAGAAGAAAATAATGTTTATTTTTGAGAGACAGAGCCCAAGCAGAGGAGAGGCAGAAAGAGAGGAAGACACAGAATCTGAAGCCGACTCTGAGCTGTCAGCACAGAACCCAGCGTGGGGCTTGAACCCACAAACCTTAAGATCATGACGAGCTGAAATCAAGAGGACACCTAACCAACTGAACCATCCAGGTGCCCCAAAGAAGAAATCTTCAGAACTATCCAGTAATCCAAAGCAATAGAAAAGAACAAACACTAAAAACTATATGCCAGTTATTAAGATTTTGTCTCTGCTCCACACCCAGCATTCTGTCTTTTATGATGGTAAAGCTTTAAGTCCAAACCACGGCAGTTCTGCTCTTCTAGCTGGGTCTTGGTTAGCCTCGGCCAATAGGGGGCACTAGAGGAAGGCTGCGAGTCTGTCAGAGAAAGTATTTGTTCCTTCCCATCTGTTTCCTGGGCTTTATGTCTGCTTGTGGTTGTGAGCATCATTCCAGCAATGCTACTTCATTCTAGAAGCAGAACCTCCTTCCCTGGCAGAAACTGAATCCAGCTGCAGTTTTTACAACACTTGCAGAACCACTTTCATCATGCCCCTCCTGTAAGATCCCAGCATCCCTCCTCAGAGGTCTCTCAGCTCCATGAGGTCCCTGTAAATTTTAATTCCTAGCTCCTTTATTCGTTCTCTCATCTCTGAGAATTTAAGCTGTTACTTCTATGACATCTTGGGTTTTCTTTCTATTTTCAGTAATCTAGTTAACTCTATACTTAGTTACTTTGGTTTCATATTCCCTCTACTCAAGTAGCTAATACGGCTTGTGTCCTTACTGGACCCAATACACTAATTCAAGGGGGCTTGTCTGAAATCAAAATGACTTTATGTATTGAAAAGATAACACTGTGTGCCTAGGAACACGACCCAGAATAGTCATGGCCTAAAAAAAAAACAACAAAAAATTAATGTTTTCATTTAAAGAAGAAAATCATTTTGGAGCACCTGGATGGCTCAGTCTGTTAAGCATCTGACTTTGGCTCAGGTTATGATCTCACAGATCATGGTTTTGAGCCCTGCGTCAGGCTCCATGTTGACAGTTCAGAGCCTGGAGCGTGCTTCAGATTGTATCTCCATCTCTCTCTGCCCCTCCCCAGCGCATACTCTCTCACTCTCTCTCAAAAATAAACAATAAAAAAGTTTTAATAAAATAAATCCTTTTGAGGATCCAGGCCAAAAAAAACAAAGTCACTTTTTTTTTAATATATATTTTTTTAATGTTTATTTTTGAGAGAGAGAGAGAGAGAGACAGAGCACAAGCGGGGAGGTGGGTGGGGGGCAGAGAGAGAGGGAGACATAGAATCCGAAGCAGGCTCCAGGTTCTGAGCTGTCAGCACAGAGCCCAACACGGGGCTTGAACCCAAGAACTGTGAGATCATAACATGAGCTGAAGTTGGACATTTAACCAACTGAGCCAACCAGGCACGCAAAGCCAAGTCACTTGGAAGGTAAATCTGATTATTTTCATAGTTTTTCATAATGATATTCTATGTCAGAAAACAATGAAGTAACATAAACTTAGGATTTTATATCCAGCAAAATTAACTTACAAGCATAAAATCCGCAAACTGTCATCAATATACAAACTCATGGGACATTGTTTCCATGATCCCTGGACCTGAGGAATCTACTAGAGAATGAGGTTCAGATAACTAGATTAATTGGAGAGGCATTAACATAAGGGGTGATTTTACAATAATTTATCAGAATAAGAAAGAATAATGAAATTAGAATTACCCCTCTTGCATTAATGGATCTAGGCAATGATCATGCATGGCTGCTACTGTCGCTAAAGGACAGCCAGACTTTGTGTACTTCCCAATGGACATCAGCACCAGCTGAGCCTTGTGCCCTTCTCAGAGGTCTGGATTGCAATTCCACAGAACTCTTCTTCCAGGCTTTTAAGGGTTAATAATTCCAATCTCTTCTCTTTTTCCCCCCAGTGCTACAGATGGTAGAAGTCACCTGGAATTGCTGCTTCTATAACACCTCAGTGCTCTCTTTGTTCCTTCTTAGTTCTATAGTTCAAATAAGTCAGGGGCACCTGGGTGGCTCAGTCTGTTAAGCATCGACTTCAGATCAGGTCATGATATTGCAGTCGGTGAGTTCGAACCCCGCATCGGGCTCTGTGCTGATAGCTCAGAACCTGGACCCTGCTTCAGATTCTGTGTCTGCCTCTCTCTCTGCTCCTACCCCATCCCATTCTCTCTCTCACATAAAAATAAACATTAAAATTATATATATATATATATATATATATATATATATATATATTTCAAATAACTTATGTGGTTTCAGTCTCCTGACTGATACAGAACCACCCATGAAGTATTCTTGCCAAAAGAATTCAATCTTTAATTTCATCAAGTCCCTAGATCTAATAATCTGGTTTCTCTTCAGGTCAAATAAATCTTCTGCCTTTTATTAAAACAAAACAAACCAAAACAAAACAAAACCAAAACCTACATCTAACTGCTCATTTCTGAAAGATTGGGTCAAAGGAACATATTAAACATCACTGAGATGCAACCAGCAAAATCTAGATACTGGAAGACTGCACAGGATAAACAACACTTTAACAAAAACTTACAAGAAAAATGTAAGATATGACAGAAGATTCTATAGATTAACAGAGAAGTAGGAGACCTGTCAACAAATTACAATATATGAAATTTGTTTGGATCCCACTGTAAACAAATGTGAACACTAGATTTTGATAATATTAAAGAATTGTTAATTGTGAAAGCCTAATAGTGACATTGTGGTTATGTTTTGTAAAAGGTCACTGTCTTTTAGAGGTAAGTATTTCCAATGTTATTGGATGAAGTTATATGAAATCTGGGACTTCAAAATACTTTGGTGGAGGAGGAAAGTGGTGGAGGAGGTTGAGATGAAACAAGATTGGCCATGATTTCATAGTTGTTGAATCTAGGTGATATGTACATAGGAGACTCACTGTATTGTTACTCAACTTTTGTATGTGAAGTTTTCTATAAATGAAATGTTTTGTAAATGATGTAGTGTCAGGAATGTAAAGGTGTTTCAGTGTTAGAAAACTTACGAATGAAATGCAACAAAATAATATATCAAATTAAGAAAGTAATATCTCAATAAATACTATAGAATTATATAAGGTGGGGCGACTGGGTGGCTCAGTTGGTTAAACATCCGACTTCAGCTCAGCTCATGATCTCATGGTTTGTGAGTTTGAGCCCCCCATGGGTCTGTCTGCTGTCAGCACAGAGTCCGCTCTAGATCCTCTGTCTCCCTCTATGTCCCTCTCCCATTCACACATGTGTGCATGTGCACATGCTCTCTCTCAAAAAATAAACACTAAAAAAATATATTGATAAGGCTTTTAACATTTGTACCTGATTTTAAAACATAGGTAAAATTAGAGTTGGGGCTCCTGGGTGGCTCCGTCAGTTAAGCATCCGACTTCAGCTCAGGTCATGATATTTCAGTCCATGAGTTCAAGCCCCACATTGGGCTCTGTCCTGACAGCTCAGAGCCTGGAGTCTGCTTCCAATTCTGTGTCTACACCCCCCTGCCCCTCTCCCACTTGTGCTCTGTCTTGCTCTCTCAAAAATAAATGTTAAGGGGTGCCTGGGTGGCTCAATTGGTTAAGCATCCGACTTCAGCTCAGGTCATCATCTCGTGGTTTGTGGGTTCGAGCCCTGCATCGGGCTCTGTGCTGACAGCTCAGAGCCTGGAGCCTGTTTCGGATTCTGTGTCTCCTCCTCTCTCTCTGCCACCCCCCACTCCTTGCTCATGCTCTGTCTCTGTCTCTCAATAATAAATAAATGTTAAAAAAAAATTTTTTTAAATAAATAAATGTTAAAATTTTTTAAAATTAGAAAAGTTATTCCTTTAACAAAATGTAGGTAATATTAGTATTAGTATATTTGTATAGGCCTAGCCAATATATAACATCATGCTTAAAGGTAAAATATTTGAAGTAATATTCCCCAAAATACCAGAAATCTACCAACTATGGGGCACGTGGCTGGCTCAGTCCGTAGTGCATACAACTCTTGATCTGGGGGTTATGAGTTAGAGCCCCACGTTGAACGCAGAGATTCCTTAAAAATAAGATCTTGGGGACAAAACATAAGAGACTCCTAAATATGGAGAACAAACTAAGGGTTGCTGGAGGAGTTGTGGGTGGGCGGATGGCTAAATGGGCAAGGGGCATTAAGGAAGACATTTGTTGGGATGAGCACTGGGTGTTATATGTAGGGGAAGAATAACTGGATTCTACTCCTGAAATCACTATTGCACTATATGCTAACTACCTTAGATGTAAATTAAAAAACAAAAATAAGTAAACAAATAATAAAAATAAATAAAATCTTTTTAAAAATCTACCAACTATCAGCCTTATATAATATTTTTAAATTAGACAATATTTAGATAATTGTAGGTTCATATTAAGTTGCAGGAAGTAAGAGTTCACACATATCTTTCACCCAGTTTTCCCCTACATTAACATCTTGCATAAGGAAATAAGAAAGGAAGGGAGGATCATCTATTTTATGTTTGAGAAATTGTACAGGTACTGTTTTTCATTTTGTTTTCTACATTTTCATTGTTAGTATAAAGAAATTCTATTGGGCTTTGGGTATTTATTTTATATCCTTCAAATCTGCTGAACTCACTTTGTTCTAGGAAGTTTTTTTGGTAAAATCTCTGAGATTTTCTACATAGACTTTGTCATGTGCAAATAAGGACAATTTATTCATTTCTAACTGGTATGCCTTTTCTTTCTTTGTCATTCTTCTTGTGGATGTATAAACTTTTAAATACTAGACAATATTCCCAAATAAGAGCACACAAATATTTATTGAGCACATCTAATATGTGCCAGATAGCTACTGGGAATACATCATTTAACAGAATAAAATCCCACCTCATATGGAGCTTGCATTCTAGTGGGAGGTGATAAACCATAACGAAGCAAATAGGTAAAATATATATTATCTTTAAAAGTGTTAAGTAATGTGTAGAAAAGAGAAAGATTTGCTGGACTCATGTCTTTGAGAAGAGATAGGATCTAGTTCACAAATGGAGGAGTTGGCCTCAGCTAGAAATAAGGAAATTTCATCCATAACAGAACAGGAATTTACAGGTGTAGGTAGGACACGAGATATGACTGTAGAAGCTCATGGAACTTCTCTTCTGAGTGCTTCTGTTTTCTCAATGAAATAGGAAATAAGGTTATCTGCTGAAAATGAAGATGAAAGAAAAGGCATTACACATTTGAAAAAAGAGGATATGACATGAAGTAGATTTTAATAAAGAAAAAAGTATATGATTGCAGGGCAGTAAAAAGGAATCCCTAGAGATTAGTAAGTAGAATTTAAAGACAGCAGTGAATATGTATGGATTAGATGGAGAGTTTTATTTGATATGATTTTGATGTTTGCCAAATGAGTTCAATTAATAAAAGCGAGGCAGAAGAATTACGATATATACAATGTCAACTTAAAATTATCAGTTTTGGGGTACCTGGGTGGCCCAGTCGGTTAAGCATCCAACTCAATCTTGGCTCAGGTCATGATCTCACAATTCTTGAGTTCGAGCCCCATGTCGGGCTTTGTGCTGACAGTGGCAGCCTCTTGGATTCTCTCTCTACCCCTGCCTGGCTCGCACTCTCTCTCAAAATAAGTAAATTAATTAATTTAAATGATCAGCATTAAGTACCATTTTATTGAGTGTTGACCATCTACCAGGAACATTAAAAAGGAGGAAAGTAAAAAGTAACTTTTTTATTTACATGATCTCATTCATTCTTACATTATATCTAGGAAATGGTGCTGACTCTTGATCCTTCTCCCTGTTTACACAGGCCAAATTTTCTAGGAAGGTGGCCAGGGAAGTGAACAAGCTGAAAATGTTTTTTCTAGATTACTCTAGATTACTTTTAAACTCTGACAAAAAGAGATTGGCAGATTGAATTTTTTTTTAAATGATACAATAATATGCTGTCTACAAAATACTCATTTTAGATTCAAAGACACAGGTTGAAAGTGGAAAAATGGGAGCTTGGGTGGCTCAGTCAGTTAAGCATCCAACTCTTGATCTCAGCTCTGGTCTTGATCTCAGGTTCAAGCCCCACATAGGGCTCTATGCTGGGTGTGAAAACTAAGGAAGGAAGGAAGAAAAACCGGAAAAATAGAAAAATATATTTTATGCAAACAGTAACAAAAAGAGAGCAGAGGTGACTATACAAATCAGACAGAATATACTTAAAAAAGGTTACAAGAGGGGCACCTGGCTGGCTCAGTCAGTAGAGCATGTGACTCTTGATCTAGAAGTTGAGTCCAAGCCCCATACTATGCATAGAGCTTACTTTAAAAAAAAAAAAAGGGGCGCCTGGGTGGCGCAGTCGGTTAAGCGTCCGACTTCAGCCAGGTCACGATCTCGCGGTCCGGGAGTTCGAGCCCCGCGTCAGGCTCTGGGCTGATGGCTCAGAGCCTGGAGCCTGTTTCAGATTCTGTGTCTCCCTCTCTCTCTGTCCCTCCCCCGATCATGCTCTGTCTCTCTCTGTCCCAAAAATAAATAAACGTTGAAAAAAAAAAGAAAAAATTAAAAAAAAAATAAAATCACTCAAACAGGTGTAACACTAGCATCTAAAAAAAAAAAAAAAAAAAAAATTAGGGGTGCCTGGGTGGCTCAGTAGGTTGAGTGTCTGACCTCAGCTCACGTCATCATCTCACGGCTCACGAGTTCGAGCCCCACATCAGGCTCTGTGCTGACAGCTCAGAGCCTGGAGCCTGCTTCAGATTCTGTGTCTCCGTCTCTCTCTGCCCTGCCCTGCTCTCTCACTCTCCCTCTCTCAAAAATAAATAAATCAAAAAAAAAATTTTAATTGAAAATTTTTAAAAATTTTTAAAGGAAAAGGTTACAAGAGACAGGGACATTATATATTAATAAAAAGGGCAAGTACAGCAAGAAGATATAACAACTATAAACATGTATGCACATAATGACAGAACATCGAAATATATGAAGCAAATATTTACAGAATTAAAGGAAGAAATGGTTCTACAATAACAGCTGGAAACCTCCTATTCTCCGTAACGGATAGAACAACCACATAGAAGTTATGTAAAGAAACAGAGGACGTGAACAACACAATAAATCAAAACTAGATTTAACAGAAATATACAGAACGCTTAACAACAAAATACACATTTTTCTCAAGCACATGTGGGACATTTTCTAGGGCAGACCATGTGTTAGGCCACAATTAAGACTCAGCTGATTTTAAAAGATAGGTATCTTCTCTGACCACAATGAGATGAAGTTAGAAATCAACAAGAGGGAAAACTAGAAAATACACAAAGCTACAATAATCAAAACAGTGTGATACTGGCATAAAGATAGGCATATAAAAGAATGAGAGCAGACACTCCAAAAATAAACCAGATATATAATCAAATGATTTGCAACAAGAGTCCCAAGGCCATTCAAAGGGGAAAAGACTCTGGGCACCTGGGTGGCTCAGTCAGTTAAGCATCTGACTTTGGCTCAGGTCATGATCTTGAAACTCATGAGTTCGAGGCCCATGTCAGGCTCTGTGCTGACAACTCAGAGCCTGGAGCCTGCTTCAGATTCTGTGTCTCCCTCTCTCTCTCTCTCTCTCTCTCTCTCTGTTCCTTCCCACTTGCAGTCTGTCTCTCTCTCTCAAAAATAATAAATAAACATAAAAAAGCAGGGGGGGGAGATAGTATTTTCTTTAAATTCTACTGGAAAAATTGAATATCCACATACAAAATAATGAAGTTGGACTCTTATCTAACATTATAAACAAAAATTAACACAAAATGGATCATGACCTAGAGGTAAGACCTAAAACTATAAAACTCTTAGAATAAAGTATAGGGCACAGCTTTATGATACTGGATTTGGCAATGACTTCTTGGATATGACACCAAATGGGTAAGCAAAAAAAAAAAAAGAAATAGATAAATTTAATGAAAAATTATAAATCTTGTACATCAAAAGACATTATCAACAGGATAAAATGGCAACTCACAGAGAGAGAAAATATTTGCAATTAATCTAATAAGCAATTAATATAAGAATATAGAAAACTCCTAAATTTGACAATAGCAACAAAAATGAGATTCAAGAATGTTCAAAGATTTTGAATACACCTTTCTCCAAAGAAGATAAACAAATATCCAATGAACACATGGAAAGATCCTCAATACCACCAATCATTAAGGAAATGAACATCAAAACTGCAATGAAAGAATGCTTGGCTGGCTCAGTTTGTAGAGCATGCAACTCTTGAACTTGAGGTCATGAATTTGAGCCCCATGTTGGATGTGGAGCCAACTAAAAAATAAAATGTTTAACGGGTGCCTGGGAGGCTCAGTTGGTTAAGCTTTGAACTCTTAATTTTGGCTCAGGTCATCTCACAGTTCGTGGGATCAAGCCCCATGTTGGGCTCTGCACTGACAGTGTAGAGCTTTCTTGGGATTCTCTCTCTCCCTCTCTCTGCCCCTCCCCTGATCTCTCTCTCTCTCCCTTTCAAAAATAAATAAACATTAATTTTTTAAAAATGGTTAAGATAGCACATTTTATGTGTGTTTTACTACAATAAAAAAAATGGGAAAATTTGGGGGGAAAGAGGCAGGTTGAACAACAGAAAGCCTACAGCCAAGGAAAAATAATAACCTGATAAAGACATCAGGGTAAGCAATTGTCCTGAAGCAACAGGAAGCATAAAGAAATGGAAGGAATGAAAAAAAGTTGAGATATGAAGAATAGAAGTAGAAATAACATCTGTATAAAATGAGTTCCAGAAAGGGGTGGGGAGGAGTAAATTATTTCCCAAAATAGCAACTACAACCAAATGGTTCTTTAAAAAAAAAAAAAAAATTATTACATGTGTAATACACATCTGTATGCACAGAAAAAGAGCACTCATGGTAAAGTAAATGGAGTAAAATGTTACCAATAGGTGACACTGAGGGGTGCCTGAGTGGCTCAGTCAGTTCAGTGTCTGGCTTCAGCTCCGGTCATGATCTCACAGTTTGTAAGTTCCAGCCCCTGACACAGGGGTCGGAGCCTAGAGCCTGCTTTGGATTCTGTGTCTCCTTCTCTCTCTGCCCCTCCCCACTCATGCTCTGTCTCTCTCTGTTTCTCAAAAAATGAATAAACGTTAAAAACAATTTTTTTAATTGTTTAAATAAAATAAGTAGGTGACACTGAGCCAATGATGATACACGGATGTTCTTTGTACTATTCTTATTCTTACAACTTTTTGTAAGTTTGAAATTAAGTACAAAGGGTTTTGTTTTGTTTTGTTTTGTTTTGTTTTTGGTTTATTAGATTTTATTTTTAAGTAATCTCTACACCCAATGTGGAACTCAAATTTGCAACCCCGCGATCAAGAGTAGCATGCTCCACCAACTGAGCCAGCCAGATTAGTCCAAATTTTTTAAATTAAGTCCAAATTTTTAAAAATGCTTTTAATTTCCCAGATTAGAGAAAGAGATATATAACTGCTAAAAAGGATTCAACAAAAATGTCTCACAAGATAGACTTTAAAATTCTTGGCCACATCTACTACAAGACTGAAGAACTATCATACTATCAACATTCCAGAAAGTGTCCACATTACTCTGAAAGTATGCAGTTATTGTGAAGGGCCCCAAAGGAATCCTGTGGAGGGACTTCAATCACATTAATGCAGAACTCAGTCTTCTTCAAAAGAAAAAGAAGAAACTAAGGGTTGACAAATTCTGGGGAAATAGAAAGGAACTGGCTTCTGTTCCCATGATCTGTAGTCATTAACATGACCCAAGGATATTACAATGAACTTCCATTACAAAATCAGATTTGTGTATGCCTATTTCCCTATCAAGCTTGTTATTTGGGAGAATTGTATAGAAATCTGAGATTTCCAGTCTTTTGTGGATATCTGAGATTTCTCGGGTAAAAAATACATCCACAAGTTTATGTGAGGCTAGGTGTTCCTTGTTCAGTACTTGAGCCCAGGAGGAGGATTAATTCTTGAAGGAAATGACATTGAACTTGTGTCAAATTTTTTTTTTTATTTTTTTTTTTCAACGTTTATTTATTTTTGGGACAGAGAGAGACAGAGCATGAGCGGGGGAGGGGCAGAGAGAGAGGGAGACACAGAATCGGAAACAGGCTCCAGGCTCCGAGCCATCAGCCCAGAGCCTGACGCGGGGCTCGAACTCACGGACCGCGAGATCGTGACCTGGCTGAAGTCGGACGCTTAACCGACTGCGCCACCCAGGCGCCCCAAACTTGTGTCAAATTTAACTGCTTTGGTTCAGCAAGCCACAACAGTTAAAAACAAGGATATCAGAAAAGGATCATGGTATCTATGTCTCTGGAAAAAAAAAAAAAAAAAACGTTCAGCAGGCTAATGAAGATCTAAGATAGCTACAGAAACAACAAGATGGCAGATGATTCCTAAGACATATTTTAACAGATAAAAATTGGGACCTCCCACTACAAAACACTTAGATCCTACAATATACACATACTTTACATATACAAAAATCAACTCAAAATGGATTTAAGACTTGAAAGTAAGACCTAAAGCAATAAAGTCCTTGAAGAAAACATAGGTGGTAAGCTTCTTGACATTGGTCTTGGCAATTTTTTTTTTTTTTAATTTCACAGCAAAAGCAAAGACAACAAAATACAACAGAGACACAATGAGATGTGACAAAAAATGAGAAGTGAAGGGTAGAATGAAAAGTAATAATAGTCTAACCAGAGTCTCAAGAGGGGAAAAATCAGAAAATGAAGAGAATGAGAGAACCAACACTAGAAGAGATAACGGCCAATAATTTACTGGATCTGTTAAAACTATAAATTAGGAGATACAAATATATATCAAGAAGGATGATAAAAAGAAACCTACATCTGAGCTATAGTGTCATACAGAATGAAAAGACAAAAAAAAACCCAAAAACAAAAAAACAAAAAACCGTACAAAGGAATGACAAGTTGATAGCAGATTTGTCAATGGCAACAATGAACAGAGGACAAATGGAATACTATTTTAAGCACCAAGAAAAAATTATTATCAACCTAAAATTCTGTATCCAGAGAAACTTTTAAAAAATGTATTAAGTAGGGGCGCCTGGGTGGCGCAGTCGGTTAAGCGTCAGACTTCAGCCAGGTCACGATCTCGCGGTCCGTGAGTTCGAGCCCCGCGTCAGGCTCTGGGCTGATGGCTCGGAGCCTGGAGCCTGTTTCCGATTCTGTGTCTCCCTCTCTCTCTGCCCCTCCCCCGTTCATGCTCTGTCTCTCTCTGTCCCAAAAATAAATAAACGTTGAAAAAAAAAATTAAAAAAAAAATGTATTAAGTAGACTTCACACAGTGTGGAACCCAACACAGGGCTTCAACACATGACCCTGAGATCAAGACCTGAGCTAAGATCGAGTCAGACATTCAACCAACTGAGCCACCCAGGCGCCCCCAAATTTAGCTCTATATTCTGTTCAAAAGAGACCTGTCTAAAACAAAGATCCAGACAGGTTGAACTTAAAAGATTGAAAAAGATGTAGCTAGCAAACGTAATCTAAAAGCTGCCATAGCTACATTAATACCCTAAAAATAGGCTTTATGACCAAAAAAAAAAAAAAAAAAGAGATGGTGTTACTACATAATAATAATAAATTAGGGGATCAGAAAGAAAAACAATTCTAAATATATACATTCCAAACAACATAGCCTTCAAATATTTGAAGCAAAAATACATATATTTACTGGAAGAAATGAACAAATCCACCACTATACTTAGAGAATTAAACACAAATCTCAATTACAGATAAGTACAGACAAAAAAGCAAAGCTCTAGAAGATTTAAGGAATGCCAATAGGAGGTTTGAGTCAACAGATATAAATAGAACACTGCACCCCAATTTGGGGAATACATATTCTCAGGCACACATGGAACATTTACAAAAATTGATTATCAGGTCATAAATCAACTTTCATAAAATTTCAAAGAATTAGTATCATACAGACAATATTCTTTGATCACAATTCGATTGATTTATAACTCAGTAACAAAAAAATATTTTTTAAAGTAATACATTTAAAAAAACTTAAATGTGTCTATGACTTCAGCTTCTATTAATTGTGAACTTAGAAATTTGGACCATTACTCCATCTGATAACAACTAAAAAGACTACATATAATATTTTTGTTAAATCTTCCCTAAAAGAATCAAATTGCTAAAGAAATACCAGACCAAGATTGAATTCAGGGCAAAAATCTGGAGAGGATGAAGCTAACATTTGATGTCACTCATGCCCCAGTGTACAAATGCTAAGCAAAAAGAAAATAAGAATTGGGGTGCCTAAGTGGTTCAGTTGGTTGAGCATCTGACTTCAGCTCAGGTCATGATCTTGCAAGTTCAAGCCCCGCGCCGGGCTCTGCACTGACAGTGTGGAGCTTGCTTAGGATTCTCTCTCTCCCACTCTCTCTCTCTCTCTCTCTCTCTCTCGCTCTCTCTCTGCCTCTCCCCACTTGCTTGTGTGAGCTCTCTCTCTCTCACAAAATAAGTAAACTTAAAAAAAAAAAAAAACAGGAGAGAAAATAAAAGACATAAAGTGACCATGTAGCATGGTGGATTGGGCAGTCCAGTTTATGCCTGGTGTCCTGAGGTTAGTACTTTTAGTTAGTATTAATAGCTTAATTATTATTGGAAGTGTTCCAAGATGGACAATAAATTAGTCATCCCAGTCATAGAGGATTTGATTTAAAAATTCTAACATTTGTTTAATTGGAGTCTTAGGAGAGATTGCAGCAGAATTAATATTTGAAGAGGTAATTGCTGAGAATTTTTTGTGAGATTTTTTTTTCATGAAGGAAGACATTAATTCAGAGATTGAAGAAGTCAAACATTCCCAGCAGGATTAATAAAAAGTAGCCTACACCTAAATATATCATAGAGAAACAAACTACAGAAAGCCAAACATGAAGAGAAAAAAAATCAGTCGAGAGTGGGAAGAGTTTACTATAAAAGGAGCAATAGTTAGACTGATTACTGACCTCTAGAGAGAAATAGGGGCTAGATGATATAGCTTCAAAGAGCAGGAAGAAAATAGCTGATAATGTACAATTCTATATCCAGTGAAAAATACCCTTCAAAAATGAGGATGACATAAAGATACTTTAAAGACGATGAAGAAATGGGCAAAAGACATGAATAGACACTTCTCCAAAGAAGACATCCAGATGGCCAACCAACACATGACAAAATGCTCAACATCACTCATCATCAGGGAAATACAAATCAAAACCACAATGAGATACCGCCTCACACGTGTCAGAATGGCTAACGTTAACAACTCAGGCAACAGCAGATGCTGGCGAGGATGCGGAGAAAGAGGATCTCTTTTGCATTGTTGGTGGGAATGTAAGCTGGTGCAGCCACTCTGGAAAACAGGATGAAGGTTCCTCAAAAAACTAAAAATAGAACTACCCTACGACCCAGCAATTGCACTACTACGTATTTATCCAAGGGATACAGGTGTGTTGTTTCAAAGGGACACATGCACCCCCATGATTATAGCAGCACTATCAACAATAGCCAAAGTATGGAAAGAGCCCAAATGTCCATCAATGGATGAATGGATAAAGAAGAGTACTGGATATTTTTGTATTTTTATAAACCTTCTTGATCTTTGTTCTGATTCAGTTACTTGTAAATAGCTTGATCCTTTTTGTTCTTGCTTTCATAATTTGTTTGGTAGTCTGAACCAGTACTCAGTCTAGGGCTAATTAGACTGAGGCAAGACCTTCCTGCGTATCATCCCAGTGAGAATTAGGAGATTTTCTAGTCTGGCTGGTGGGACCAGGCATTATTTTCAGCCCTACGTGAGTGCCAGGCACTGTTCTCTAATCTATTCTAATGGTTTTATCTTGGCCTCAGGAAGATTCTTCACACACATGAGCTGATTAGTACTCTGCTGAATATTTGAGGGAAACCCTCTACAAATGTCCAGAGTTTCCAGACTAACACACAAAGAGTCTGGAAGTCAGTGCTCATGTCCTCACAACAAGAAAAGCTAAATGTACTGAAAATCCATAGCTCTTCTTAGATTCACCAGAAAGTTGAAGTCACAGGGCAAACTGCTGTCCCCAAACTGGAGAGACAGACAGGCAGATAAAGAAAAGCACAGCCAACGGGGCGAGGAAGCCCAGGAGGAAAAGCCTGCAGCGGAAACTAGCCAGCACCAGTAGCATGCTTCAAACTGTAATGCACAGGTTGCCAGACCCTCAGTGTGGACAACCTTGAGAGTTCAGATCTCTAGGCACCCACTCTCCTACTCTTAGGGGGAGCTTCCATACTTGTGTTAGTTCTACCTCCAGGATCCCAACTGGTTCTCAAAGAAAACTAGAGAAAAATCCTCCTTGTGCTTCCAGCAGAAGGAAAGGGAAAGTAACCATTGTGAAATACTTCCAAGTCTCTCTGTTCTCACTCACAAGGCCTGCTGTCAAAGGAAACCATTTTGCCAGAGCCTAATTGACTAGGGTTTTACCAAGGCCTAACAGACCTGGGAGAAGGAAAATACCCAACTCAGGCTCACTGACTGAGACCGAATCATAGGACTACAGAATGCTTCCTCTTCCTCCATACCTCATAACCACGTCAGTAGGGTTCCTGTATAATAGCAGAGGATGACAGCTAAAAGGACTTCAAGCCTCAGGCGGTATTTAAGGAGTCTCTAGGGATGCCCAAGGCAACAAGGGAGAAAAAAAGGGACACAAAGCCTAGCCTCTAACACAGCTATAGGAAACAGTAAACACAGCCTAACTCCTAGCCAAGTAAGCATAATACTTCACACTAAAGGACTATCTGCTTCAGGTTCTTTTATCCAGTATCTGGGGTTGTCTCTCTGGGTAAGGCTGTCTTTCCTATGAACTGCAGCCACCTGGGATACTCGGCAGCATCTCCTTTAACTCAGTTCACTGACCTCTGCCTGGTTCCTCTTCCTGCACCATAGCCCAGAAGCTCTCCCAAGGCAGTGTGCTGGGACAACTAGGAGTCTCTCATTTATTTCTCATCTCTCAACAACCACCGTCTGCTCTCTGACATCCAGTGCTTTGAAAACCATTACATCATGTATGTTGCCTGGGTTTTTGTTTATTTGTTTTGTTTTAGGCAGTAGGGTAGATCTGGTTTCTGATGCTCCATCTTGAGTATAAAAGGAAGTCTCCTTTGTTTTTTAAAGATTTGTTTAAATGCTCATTTATTTGAGAGAGAGAGAGCACGTGTGCACAAGTTGGGGAGGGGCAGAGAGAAAGGTGGACAGAGGATCCAAAGCGTGCTTTGTGCGGACGGTAGAGAACCCGATGCGGGGCTCCAGCTCACAAAGTGTCAGATCATGACCTGCGCCGAAGTCAGACACCCAACCGACTGAGCCACCCAGATGCCCTGTCTTTTTAAATTTTTATATCTGGAACGAGTTCTTTAAAAGTGTGCTAGAGGAGCATCTGGGTGTTTCAGTCGGTTGGGTGATAAATAAGCATTTGGAGAAGGTACCAAAAAATGGTGACACTTGAGGCAAACCTCTAAGAGCCAAAAGAAGTTACTTTAGTAGGAAAGAAGAAATCCTCTTCAGAGAAAGCAGCCTCTTGGCATTAAGCAAACACATGGCAGGCACTCTTCACTATCAGCATGCTAAATCAAAGCAGCCCTTTTTCTTTCCTTGATTTTTAAGGTTTGTTTTGTTGTTGCTTTGTGTGTGTCTTTGTGTGTTTTTTAATAATCTCTACACCCGGGGGCACCCGAGTGGCTTAGTCGCTTAAGCGCCCAACTTCAGCTCAGGTCATAATCTTGCGGTCCGTCAGTTTGAGCCCCGTGTCAGGCTCTGCTGACAGCTCAGAGCCTGGAGCCCACTTCTGTCTGTGTCTCCCACTCTCTGCCCCTCCCCCCACTCATGCTCTGTCTCTCCCACTCTCAAAAATGAATAAATGTTAAAAAAACTTTTTTTTTTTTTTTTTTTAATTTTTTTCAACGTTTATTTATTTTTGGGACAGAGAGAGACAGAGCATGAATGGGGGAGGGGCAGAGAGAGAGGGAGACACAGAATCAGGAACAGGCTCCAGGCTCTGAGCCATCAGCCCAGAGCCCGATGCGGGGCTCGAACTCCCGGACCGCGAGATCGTGACCTGGCTGAAGTCGGACGCTTAACCGACTGCGCCACCCAGGCGCCCCTTTTTTTTTTTTTTTTTTTTTTAAATTTTTTTCAACGTTTATTTATTTTTGGGACAGAGAGAGACAGAGCATGAATGGGGGAGGGGCAGAGAGAGAGGGAGACACAGAATCAGGAACAGGCTCCAGGCTCTGAGCCATCAGCCCAGAGCCCGAAAAAAAACTTTTAAAAAAAAATCTCTACACCCAACATGGGGCTTGAGCTCATGACCCTGAGGTCAAGAGTGGCATGCTTTCTCTGAGCTGGTCAGTTGCCCCAAAGCAGCAGGGGCTGAGAGGGAGAGAGAGAGAGAGAAAAAGCATGAGCAGGGGAGGGGCAGAGAGAGAGGGAGACACAGAATCTGAAGCAAGCTCCAGGCTCTCAGCTGTCAGCACACAGCCCGATGTGAAGCTCAAACCCATGAACCATGAGATCACAACCTGAGCTGAAGTTGGATGCTTAACTGACTGGGCCACCCAGGTGCCCCTAAGTTTACTTATTTTGAGAGAAAGTGAGAGAGAGAGAGAGAGAGAGAGAGCAAGCATGAGCAGGGGAAGGGCTGAGAGATGGAGAGAATCTCAAGCAGGCTCCACACCATCAGCACAGAGCCCGATGCATGGCTCAAACCCACAAACTGTGAGATCTTGACCTGAGCCAAGATCAAGAGAGTCAGACACTTACAGACACTTAACTGACTGAGCCTGTGACTGAGCCACACAGGCGCCCCATTAGAAGAAAACTTTTAAATCAATTGTATCCTTTCAGTTCTAACCAGCTTGTTTGAACATTCTGAAGAAACATTCTGTGAAAAAACTGAACACAGCAAGGTTGGCACCTGCTATCTTTTCTGGGTCTGTTTCCTCATAACCAAAAGGAACTAGATGGACTAGATGATATTTTGTGGTTCTATAAGCCACATCTTAGAACACCTTTTTTTTTAATTTTTTTTTTTTTTTACATTTATTCTTATTTGAGAGACAGAGAGAGACACAGCACAAGTGGGGAAGGAGAAGAGAGAGAGGGAGACACAGAATCTGAAGCAGGCTCCAGGCTCCCAGCTATCAACACAGAGCCTGATGCGGGGCTTCGACCAGAGCCGAAGTCGGATGCACAACCAACTGAGCCACCCAGGCGCCCCCACATCTTAGAACACCTTATAAAAAAAAAGAAAGGGGCACCTGGGTGGCTCAGTCAGTTAAGTGTCCGACTTCACCTCAGGTCATGTTCTCACGATTTGTGAGTTCAAGGCCCACATCAGGCACTGTGCTGACAGGTCAGAGCCTGGAGCCTACTTTGGAATCTGGGTCTTCCTCTCTCTGCCCTCCCTCCCTTGCTCACACTCTATCTCTCTCTCTCTCTCTCTCTCTCTCTCAAAAATAAGTAAACATGAAAAAAATTAAAAAATCAAAAAAGTTCAAAAAAAAAAAAAAAAAACCAGGCTCAAGTAATGGCTGTACAAAACAAGACACACTAAGGAAAAAGAACAAAAAAGAAGGGGAGGAGGGAAGGAGAAGAAAGAGGATGAAAACCCACAAGAGAAAAGGGGGTTAGGAAATGACCATGGTGACTAATTTTTTTTAAGTGTATTTATTTTGAGAGAGAGAGAGAGAGAGAGAGCACGCACACGTGAGCAGGGGAGGGGCAGAAAGAGAGAGACAGAGAGAATCCCAAGCAGGCTCCACACTGTCAGCACAGAGCCTGACGTGGAGCTTGATCCCACAAACCGTGAGATCGTGACCTGAGCTGAAATCAAGAGTCAGACACTTGACTAAGCCACCCAGGAGCCCTCATGGTGGCCATTTTTTAAATGGATGAACACGTTTGTCCAGGGAAGGAAAAGAAAACAGCAGAAGAGGAAGAAGTGCAAGCACCCTGTGGAAGTTAAGGCACCCTATGTGGATCCAGAGGAAATTTAGGCTCAAAGGAGAAGGAAATAAAATGAGTACTGAGAGGATGTAAAGAATGGTGAAGAGCCTGAATAGTCAGGAGGCCACAGATGGTAGGAAGCAACATAGGACAGCAATCAGAAAGATGCAAGAGCCCAGCAATGAAATACAAAAAAAGAATAAAAGAAAAAAGGATCAGATCAAGCATATAAGATTAATACACAGTGTTAAATTTATATAAAACTGTGCTATAGATTTAAAAACCTGCTAGGTTCACAGAATAGGAAGAATGTGTTGCAAAAAGATAAACTGGATGGAAAAGAAGACAATTTAAAAGTCTTGGGAACTTCTGGCTATTTTATAAAGAATGACTAAATCCAAGAAATAAAACTTTGATGATTATGCATTGTATAACAAAAAATGGAAAATAGTGACATTTCACAAAATGGTATATACAAAAGAAAAAATAAATATTATTAACCAAGGATTCCTTCATGATAACTATAAAAGAAAAACTTGCAATTTAATTTTTTAAAAATCTAATTTCAAAATATAACAATCTATAAAACTATTTAAATAAGAAGATATAGAAGGAGGGGTACCTGGGTGTCTGTTAGTTAAGTGACCAACTCTTGGTTTCGGCTCAGGTCATGATCTCACAGTTCATGAGACCAAGTCCGGAGTCAGGCTCTGTGCTGACCAGTGTAGAGCCTGCTTGGGATTCTTTCTGCCCCACCCCCTCCAACTCATGCTCTCTTGCTCTCTCAAAATAAATAAATAAACTTTATTTACTTAAAAAATTTTTAATATTTATTCTTGAGAGAGAGAGAGATGGAGGATGAGTGGGGGAGGGGCAGAGAGAGGGAGACAGTATTTGAAATAGGCTCCAGGCTTTGAGCTGTCACCACAGAGCCCAACACGGGGTTTGAACCCAAAAACTGGGAGATCGTGACCTGAGCCAAAGTTGGACACTTAACCAACTGAGCCATCCAGGTGCCCCAAATAAAAAAGAGAGAGAGAGAGAGAGAGAGAGAGAGAGAAGGAAACCAGAATTACCAATTTGAATAAATGGAATTTTTTTTTATGTATATTTTTAAATTATTTATTTTTTTTAAAGTTTATTTTGAAAGAGAGACTGAGAGAGAGAGAGAACAAGTGGGGAAGGGGCAGAGAGAGAGGGCGACAGAGAATACAAAGTGGGCTCTGTGCTGACAGCAGAGAGACCCATGTGGGGCTCAAATCTCATGTGACATCATGACCTGAGCTGAAGTAGGACGCTTAACCGACTAAGCCAGCCAGGCACCCCTATTATTTTTGAGAGAGAGAGAGAGAGCGCGCACATGGGTGTGCCAGCAGTGGAGGGGCAGAGAGAGAAAGCTTATTGTAGATGTTATAACTTTAATACTTTAATAAAGCTGGTTTTTTTAACATTCATCATGTTTTCCAGTGTAAAATAGAGACTTGTATGAATACTTATAACTTTTTCCAACTTGTTCTGTCCTCTGGTAAAACAAATCTGTTGGATTCAGCTTCTAGCTCAGACAGAGGACTGGTACCAGATTTGTCCTTCCGTAAACAACCAGAAAATTAAAAAAAGCCTAAAAAACAAAACAAAAACAAAAAAACAACCAGAAAACTATGCAAAGTATATTGAATAACTGTTCACTGTACATTATGCTTTTTTTTTTTTTTAATGTGTGTTTATTTATTTTTGAGAGGGGAAGGGCAGAGAGGGAGATAGAGAATCCCAAGCAGGCTCCATGCCATCAGCACAGAGCCCAACTCAGGGCTCAAACTCACAAACCATGAGGTCATGACCTGAGCCTCAATCAAGAATCAGAAGCTTAACCAACTGAGCCACCCAGGCACCCCACATTGTGCATTCGATTGCTAGGGCTGCCTTAATTAAAAATCACAGACTGGATGGCTTAAATAATATAAATTAATTTTCTTATAAGTCTGGAGGCCAAAAGTCCAAGATCAGGGTATCAGGTTTGACTTTTTCTGAGGCCTTCCTTCTTGGCTTGCCCATTGACATTGTTTTACTGTGTTCTTGCATAGCCTTTGCATCTCTTCCCCTTCTTATAAGGACACCAGTCATATTGGTTTAGAGCCCAAACTTTTGACCTAATTTAATTACCTATTTTCTGTATTAAAATAATTTCTTTAATGTTTATTTATTTTGAGAGGGAGAGATACAGAGCGAGCAGGAGAGGGGCACAGAGAGAGGGAGACAGAATCCCAAGCAGGCTTCACACTGTCAGCATGGAGCCTGATGCGGGACTCGAATCCATGAACCATGAGACCTGTCATGACCTGTGCTGAAACCAAGAGCCAGACACTTAACCGACTGAGCCACCCAGGTGCCCCTAAATACCTGTTTAAAGGCCCTATCTCCAAATACAGTCCCATTCTGATATGTACTAGATAAGACTTCAATATATGAATTTGGGAGGGATACAAGCTAGTTCATAACACACTGGAAAACAGGCTATGCAGTACTGTGATCCTGAAAAAAAAAGTAACAAATGAGGTGAGGGCTTGTCATAGCTACCTGCCTGGAGGCATTATCCAATTAGCTGGATAGGAAAAGGGCTGCAAGCAGAGCTTGGTAGTCTGCTGCACTGAGAAGAAATGGACGTTTGATGAGGCTGAAGCAGGTGGAATCTGTAGAGCAGACCACTAGAATGGAGGGAGCTATGCAGAGAAAGAAATAGATATAAAGCCTCTTTTTTTTTTTAAGTTTTAATTTTTTTTAAGTTTACTTCTTTATTTTGAGAGAGACAGACAAAGAGGGAGAGGAGCAAAGGGAGAGACAGAATCCCAAGCAGGCTCTGCACTGTCAGCACAGAGCCCATCGCAGGGCTCAAACCCATGAACCATGAGATCATGACCTGAGCCAAGATTGAGAGTCGGATGCTTAACTGACTGAGTCACCAGGTGCTCCATTTAAAACTTAACTTTTAAGTAATCTGTACACCCAATAAGGTGCTCCAACTTACAACCCGGAGATCAAGATTGCATGCTCTACCTACTGAGCCAGCTGGGCATCCAGTGTATAAAGCTTCTTTAGAAATCTTTGGCATTTGAATCCTTGCACCAAACTGTGCACAGATAGAATGAGACTCCACAAGATCAAAGTACAATTATTTAATATTTAATTAGTGACTTTATTTTGAGAGACACACATAGAGTGTGAACAGAGGAGGGGTACAGAGAGAAGGAGAGAGGGAATCCCAAGCAGGCTCCACTATCAGTGCAGAGCCTGACATGGAGCTCAAACTCCCCAACCATGAGATCATGACCCGACCCGAAACCAAGAGTTGGATGCTTAACCAAATGGGCCACCCAGGTGACCCAATTGTTCTTTTTTTTTAGTAATTGTTCTTTGTCTGCGGGGGCACCTGGGTGGCTCAGTCAGGTAAGTGTCGGACTCTTGGTTTTGGCTCAGGTCATGATCTCATGGTTTTGTGAGTTCAAGTCCCACTCCAGGCTCTGTGCTGACAGCAAGGAGCCTGCTTGGGTTTCTCTCTCTCCCTCTTTCTCTGCTCCTCTCTCACTCACACCATCTCTGTCTCAAAAATAAACTTAAAAAAACAAAAACAAAAACAAAGAACAATCAAGGAGTTGTAAGATGAACCTAGAGTTTACACAGGCCAGGGAAACATTCATGTTCTGTCTATCCAAAACAGAGGAACCTTGTTAAACAACTGTGGCATTAGCAGTAAAGACACTGGAATTAGTTCTTGAGAAAAGGCCATATATGCATATATATGACATTTTCCCTAATTTTCAAACTTGTTTAAAATATATTTGAGTGTTTAAGCAAAAATAATTTATTTCTAGGGGTTATAACACAAGCAAAAATAAAGTATGACAATAACACAAAGGATGGAGAAAAGATGTTTTAAGGTTCTATTTTTTTATTAAAAAAATTTTTTTAATGTTTATTTTTGAGAGAGAGAGAGAGAGAGGAGCAAGTGGAGGAGGGGCAGAGAGAGAGGGAGGCACACAATCCGAAACAGGCTCCAGGCTCTGAGCTGTCAACACAAAGCATGACATGGGACTCGAATTCGGGAATAGCGAGATCATGCCTAGGCCGAAGTCAAGATGTTTAACCGACTAAGTCACCCAGGTGCCCCTTACGGTTCTTACTTCTATGCGAAGTGGCATATATTTGAAGGTAAAAATAAGTTAAAGAGGCAACCACTAAGACAGAGGAATAACTAATGAGTCAACAGAAAAAATAAAATGGAATACTAAAAATATTCAATTCATCCAAAAGACCAGGGAAAGAGGGGAAAGGAAACATAGAACAGATAGAACAAATAGAAAACACAGAATAAGGTAGGAGACTTAAATCCATATTGGTAATAATACTAAATATGTGCTCAAAAGCAGACTCCAAATAAAAAAGAGATTGTCAAATTGGATGAAAAGGCAAGATTCAGGGGCGCCTGGGTGGCTCAGTCGGTTGAGCGTCAGGCTTCAGCTCAGGTCATGATCTCACGGTTCGTGAGTTCAAGCCCTGCCTCAGGCTCTGTGCTGACATTCAGAGCCTGGAGCCTACTTCAGATTCTGTGTCCCCCTCTCTCTTCACCCCACCCCTGCTTGTGCTCTCTTTCAAAAATGAACATTAAAAAAAATTTTTTTAAAGGCAAGATTCAATATGTTGTCTATAAGAAATGAACTTTATATATGATCAAAAGACAACTCCAACCTCATAGAGGATGGCAAGGAGTAACAGGACTCCAAGGAAGATGACTAAGCAAGCAAGCTCACGAGCTTGCCAGCATTCTGTATGTGCTAAAAATGAAACTCAGTGGATCTGAGTAAGAAAAGTTCTTTCATTTTTTCAGGTAAGCTCTGCACCCAACGTGGGGCTTGAACTCACCACCCCACAATCAAGAGTTGCAGGCTCTACCAACTGAGCCAGCCAGGCACCCCAAGACAGGTTCTTTTGACTCACAGCACAGCAAACAGTAGGATCATTAGCAGGGTTAACATCAGATGCCCTAATCCTCCCTCTGGTTTAGAGGAATAAAAAACTCTCCTACAAGGGTGAGCCATCTACTTGCACTCTAGACTCTAATACTTTTCTCTGCCTCTAAATCTTTGCTTTATAATTTATCTTCTCTCCTGTCCTGGAGCCCCTAAAATCACTTCATTGTATCCTCTCTCATCTCTCATGAACTCTTCTTACTCCCAAATCCTAGTATTCTCCGAAGTGCACCCTCAGGCTCTTTTTTTTTTTTTAAGTTTATTTATTTATGAGCGAGAGCATAAGCAGGGAGGGCAGGAGGGGCAGAGAGAAAGAGAGAGAGAGAATGAATCCCAAACAGGTTCCACTTACCTGCACAGACCCCAATTCAGGGTTCAAACCCACAAACTGTGAGATCATGACCTGAGCCAAAATCAAAAGTCTGATGCTCAACTGACCTTGAGCCACCCAGGCGCCTCACTCCTCATCTTATATGTACTTCCTGGACAATTTTATTTATTCCATGACTTCATCTGTTACCTAGATGCTAATGATTCTCATATATATACTGCAAGTCCAGTAGTCTTCCCTGAGCTTTAGGTAAACATGTTTTGGACTCTGGTATGCCACCAGATAGCCCTTTTAGAATTAAGGCACTTGCTTCCCCAGCCGTCCTACAGGCTCAAAACTGCAGTCCCTCTCTGGGAGTTGTCCTCAGTTGAAGGAGATGCTTCGTCCAGGTGTATGCCCATCTTTCCCCAACTCCACTAGAGGACAGACCATATCCGGCGGGGACAAAAGGCTTGACCCCCTTAACTCAATTTGGGACAACTCTAAAAGACTTCATGGATCGGCTGAGACCTCTGTTGTAACATCACATTTCAACTTTCCTCTAACCCTGCTTCCTTTTATTCCTTCTGTGTATGATTGCTAAGTGCACTGCTTGTTAAATCTCCATCTAAAACAATAGTCAGGGGCATCTAGCTGCCTTTTGGTGGAGCATGTGACTCCTGATCTTGGAGTCATGAGTTTGAGCCCCATGTAGGGCACAGAGCTTACTTAAAATAAATAATATCCAACTGCCTACCACTATACAGATCATTCTCTTATTTCATGCTTCAGCATATGTCTAGGACTAGTGAATGGTTGTGAAGAATATATTAGAATAAACTTCTGTGACCTATGTAAAAGTGTAGGTTCTCTTCCTTCTCAACTATGTAGACCTCCCCACGAGAAGAGCATCTTGAGGACAGGACATCTTTGTATCTCCACTTGTTTAAATATGTATATGCACAAGAGACAACAAAATCCACTGCTGGTTTGTGATCACTTTTTGGTCTTTTGGCTAAGATCAAATGTATTGCTGATAAATGAAAAATAAACAGATAACTAATTAGCCTATGAATTTCAAGACAGTAGTGGTCTTAAAACATTATCTGTCTGCGTGGCTCAGTCGGTTGAGCATCTGACCCTTGGTTTTGGCTCAGGTCATGATCTCATTGTTCGTGGGTTTGAGCCCTATGTTGGGCTCTGCGATGACAGCGAGGATCCTCCTTGGGTTTTTCTCTTTGCCCCTCCTCCACTGTCTCTCAAAATAAGGAAACAAAAAAACATATCTGCACTTAAAAATTAAAGTCAAAACACAAAAACAAAAAACATACCTGCAAATTCTGACACTCCTCCCAATTAGAGGTGAGAGGTGGGGGGGACAGATCCCCTCCCCTTAAATCTGCTTGAGTTGTGACTGTTTAGACAGAGCATGGAGGAAGTGACAAAGCCATGTCACAAAGGTCATACAGCTTTCATGGGGGCCTCTTGGGATTCTTACTCGGAGGGAAGCCAGTTGCCATGTAAATCTGACTACTCTGACTGAGATGGTCATGCTGAACCCATAAATAGGCACTCCAGGCAACAGGCCAAGGTAAGCTCTTGGCCAAAAACCACCTTCTACCATGTCAACCAATAAGCCATCTTAAATGTGAAGCTGAAATTTTAGAGGACTACAGCCCATCAACTGACTGCACTTTCAGGAGATCCCAAACAAAAATGGCCAAGTCAAGCGCTTTCAAAATTCCTGACTCACAAAACTGATCGAAGTACCAAATTCCTTTGGATAAATTTATTATACAGCATTAGCAACCAGAATACCTGAGTTTAAGGGTAGTTTGCTCTAATTTTTGCACACGGTAGGAGGTAAACCTCCATATGAATCTTAGAATCAATCAGCTTATCGATTTCAAAGTTATCTGGGAGGGGCATCTGGGTGGCTTCAGCTCAGGTCATGGTCTCACAGGTTCATAGGTTCTAGCCCCAAGTGGGGCTCTGCACGGACAATGTGGAGCCTACTTGGGGTTCTCTATCTGCCCCTCTTGTGTTTCCTCTCTCAAAATAAACTTTAAAAATTCATCTGGGGGAGCCGCCTGGGTGGCTCAGTCTGTTAAGCGTCTGACTCTAAGTTTTAGCTCAGGGCATGATCTCACGAATGAACACCTTGAGTTCAAGTCCCACATCAGGTTCTCCACTGACAATGCGGAGCCTACTTTGGAATCTGTCTCCCCCTCTCTTTGCCCCTCCCCTGCTCATGTTCTTTCAAAAGTAAATTTAAAAAAATAAGTCATCTGGGACCACACTGCATCTATAAAATCAGTTTGGGGAATATCGGGTTCCTCTGACTTCAGTATGTTTGAAACTCATTTTAGGCCAAGACACTACAACCTCACACATCATTTGCTACAGAATCATGTGGACTTTGTCACATTTTGAGCTCTAAGCTTCTCAGGCTTATTTTCTCCCACCTTGTCTCCGCACTTAACATCTACCCAACATTGGGCCAAATACTAAAAATGCCAATTTACCCACATACAACTGGCAACATTAAGTAAGAATCTCTATTTAATGAAGTTAACTTGCCCAACTTAAAAGGCCTCTCCCAGACTTCCCAATCCCTTCAGCCTGAAGGATATATTCCTATTTCTCCTCTTAGACTCTATGGTCTAAAAGCTTACCAAAAATGAATACATTCCTCTATTCTTTGCTATCAAGTTTAAATTGCCGGTCATACCTAATTACCTGTGTAAAGAGGGAGAAGAATTCTTAACTTGCTGCCTGTGAAGCCTGGTGACTAGTAAACACATTTTAAGATAACATGTGCAACTTGGAGCCAGGACTGTGCTAACACCACATCCATCAATTTCTATCCCAACTGCACAAAGAAAGTTATGTTCATTTTATTGATAAGCAAACTGCAAATTGGGTAACCTGGCAGATAACACAGCTGGGCAAATAGCTCAATACTTTGAACTTCAGTAGTTAAGATCCCGTTATGCCCCTAAACCATTGTACTAATTTTTGCCTAGAGATCCATTAGGTTCCTAACGTAGCAATCAAAAAGGAGCAATAAAAACTTGAACCAAAAAAAGGACTGAGAAGATTCTGGATTTGGGATGGCTGGCCTCTAAAACATATGCCAACCACAGTGAAACAAGGACTAGGAGTATGAGAAAAACAAGGTCTTGACCTCATCCCTGGTACTGACCACACGCGTTTTCAAAGCAAATCCCATGGGAGGGGTGACTGTTACACTTTCAACAATCCTTTGTGGCTTTCTTTTTCAAGTAACACTGAGCAAACTTCTGAATTCCAAGTTTCTTCTCTTCTGCTTACTTACAGCAAGCTAACAAACTAGCACTTTCTGAAATTCTGCACTATACAAATGAGGCCCACAGAGACCTAGCAACAGAATTACCTTTTAAACATAAGCCTCACACACCTTATCCCAAACAAATGCTTAAGCTAGTGCCAAAGAGTCCTTTGACTAACATCTTGTCAAGTTTCAAGAATGACTAGAGTGAAAGGAGAAAAGCAGATCTTACTTCCAAAGTTAGTAAGCAGATTTTACAGCCAATTCCAGCAAGCTTTTCCCTACATCTATATTCAAAGACCCTGTCCATTTGCTACTGCATTATGAAATTCAACTTAGAGGAAACCTCGTCATTTGGCAAGCTGTAATTCTGTCTGTGCTTCTTTGTGAACTAACAAGAGTACCCTGTAATAACCAGCATCTGAGGATTCTTTTGTGAAATACAAAGTGGGACACAAAATGCTATTAATGCCTGAAACCCAATGAAGGAGGGGCATGTAGTTAATTGCTGTATTCATCATACGCTAATTTTAGGAATAAAACCTATAAAGAATGAAGGCAATTTTAAACTATCGATGGCTAAATCAGGTTAGTTAGGACAGTGAGGAAGGGCCGTTAGGTTGATCAGTAATTAATGTTGAAGTAGCTCTGCCAAAAAGGTCCAAGAAAGAGTCCTGAATTATAACCAGTTCTATGCCCACAATATGGAGCATCTTTTTATATCACCTAGAAACAAGGTGATGACATATAAGGAGAATTCTAGGAAACAAAAGGTCCTAACTTAAAAACAAAAACCAAAACACATAAAAGCACAATCTGATTTTAAAATGTCTTTATTAACAACAATTAGGTTGCTCATTCCTCTTTGCCCTCTTCCTCACTGGTTTTCTGGACACAGTTCACCTGATCCTGCCAATTAAAGAAACAATTACTCCAAATATGTTAAGAATCAGAGTTCTCAAACATTACCATTTCGCACCAAGTAACTTCCTAACACCAAACAATACTAATCAAAGAGTGTGGTATTAACAATATTTAATGACCTATAGAATTAAGGATTCTGTAAAGGCAGATGATTTTAACACCAGACTTTGTCACCAGCTAGTTGATTCAAGTTTACTTCCATTCACTAGAACTTAAGTAGCAACCACTCTTGGAAGGAAGATATAAGATACTCCATTAATTGGCACCTTCCCTAGGTTTAAGATATAGTCAATTAATTATTGCTATTTCTACCTTATTCTCTTTTCAAACTACGATTATGACAGCCCTTTAAACCTGAGTGATTACCTAGTTATCTATTTATGCAATTTGTATTAGGTGAGAAGACAGTAAGCTACTGTCCACCTACTACCTTTCTGTAAAATACTGGCACACAGTTATGTCCATTTGTTTACCTACTGTCTATGATGGCTTTCCCAGCTAGAATAGCAGAGTTGAGCTGAGTTTTCTTTAAAATTGCCAACCCGGGGGGTGTCTGGGTGGCTCAGTCGCTTAAGCATCTATCTGACTCTTGATTTCAGTTCACGTCATGACTTCATGGTCATGAGATGGGAGTCCTCACTGGGCATGGAACATGCTTAAGATATTGTCTCTCTTTGCCCTTCCCCCGCTTACACTTGCTCTCAAAAAAAAAAAAAAAATCTCACAAAACCAAACAAACACAAACCCCAAAATTGCCAACCCTTCTAATACATCAACCAGATGAGATCAACTATAGGAGATCCCATCAAGTGACTATGTGGTTAAAAAACTGGGAACTCTGGGGCACCTGGGTGGCTCAGTTAAGCACCCAACTCTTGATTTTGGCTCAGGTCATGATCTCCTGGTTCATGAGATCAAGCCCGTGTCAGGCTCTGTGCTGACAATTCAAAGCCTGCCTGGGATTCTCTCTCTCCTCCCCCTACCCCTCCCTGGCTCACGCACACACCCTCTCAAAATAAACAAACATTAAAATAAAAATACAAAAACAACCAAGGAACTTTAAATTTTCCAAACTCTCCTCTGCATAGTTCAATGGACAAAGGTAGATATACATACATACTCTTAGAGAAAACTGAAGTCCCTGTTTTCCTGAGGCTTGAGCCAAACCAACAAACAAGGCCTACAACCTCAAGAAGGCTGTTAAAATGATTATAAATATGTACTATAAAAACATATTCCCTACAAGGAAGTTTTAACACAGAGTAAATTAAAATGAAATATTCACACGTAAATAATCATGTTTGGAACACTCAAGAGTTTTCCAGAAGGCAGTTTACAAAGTAAGAATGATTCCACTTACCCAGACACTTCCTGAATCTAACAAGTTGTGGCTTTCCTTCTTGGCTCATGTTGTGGGATATCGTCTTGAGATTAATAGCTTATCCACCTATCATTAAAAATAGAATTTATATAGCATATTACATTTTGGTAAATTAATTGTTAGTATGTACATTGTATTCTCACATCAACAAGAGGCACATTCTGGGGTACAGGTCTGGGTTCCAATCAGTGGTTTGTATTTTCTTTTGCTGTTTTTACTTAGGAAGGACCTGGCCCACACCAAGGTGACATTCTAAATTTTCTTCACATAACACTTCAGAATTTTTCCTCCTCTACCAATGACCCATTCTGAATGGGTCAAAAGTGGAATTTAAGAGTACTAAAAAGATGGCAGTTCTCCACTAATTCAGGCCTTCTTTGTCCATTTTCTCTACATAACCATGTATCTTTTTCTATAGTTGTAAAAGTAACATACAATGTTAACATACAAAGTTAATAACATACAAAGTATAATTGACACACAAAGTTCTATTAGTTTCAGGTACAGATTCAACCATTTTTTTCAATTCTCCTACTGTTTGACACTTTTATAATACTTTCTCTTCCCACTCACATTCACATGCAAACAACTATTTTCAGAAACAAAACACTCGGACATTATCTTAGGAGAGGTGAACATCTTAAAATCAAACATGTTTTGCCCCACATAGCTAAATCAAATTATTTAACCTTTTTACAATCAAACTCAAACTCTTCTACAGGTTAGGACTTCCAAAGAACTTACTTGAAGTGAATGAGTACTCCAATATCAGCCAACATCAATCATTCTTACCTAAAGAATAATAAAAGAAAGTTAATATAAAAGACAAGGTATAAAGGTTTGAAAATGCTAGTTAACTTCAAAATTTAAAGAGTAAATTCCAGAGACAAAAGATGGGGGGCAAGTTACGGAATAAAAAACAACAGGAAGAAACTTGATGGGGGGAAAAATCTAAAATTATTCTTATGTAAAGTAATAAAGTAGCACGCTGAATTCAAATAAAAATTGTATCTTAATTGAAATACAAAAGCCTAACTGCTATTTTCACCAGTCGAGCACAATCCAGTTTGACTGCAACCCAAAATATACATCCCTTATGTGAAGGTATGTGACAAGTTTACCTTACCAAATGAGTTTTAACATCAGCTCTCTTTTCATATAAAGCACATACCCTGCCCCCCATTCAGTATGTCTTCCATTCTCAGGTGGACTGACCACCTTCAGCAGGAGTCCTCCAAGAAGAGTGCCCTCCCCACTCCACAGTACACAACACTGCAGCTGTTATCCTGCAATCCTATGTATTTGCCTCGTTCTTTCCCTCCAAGTCCTCACTGAGTTTTAAGTTGGGGCAGGAAAGCTATGCCTTATTCGGGACAGCAAGGGAACCTGCGTTTTTCTGAGGGAGAAGACATTCACCTCACTATAATATGCCTGGTAGGGCCGCAGTGCACAAAAACCAGAAGATCAGCCTTAATTCAAGTTCCAGGTTTTCTTCCTCCCTGATTATCAGTTACTGCCAAGGGTATAAAAATAAGAGTTCCCTGTTGCACATGTACCATCCATAAGGGATACTATATCGTTTTGCATTCTCTCCCATTCTCCAGATTATCCTAGTACTCTGCATCCAGCCCCCTTCTCACCCTCCAAATAAAATCTTTTCAGCACTGGTGTTCAAAAGCAACATTTTTATGGTTGATGGTGTACAACTGTGAGAGTTCCACAGTTGAGTCTTAAAAATTGCCAATCATTATCTAGCAGCAATGACAGATGATTAGGAGCAGTCAAATCCTCGGAATTCTTTCCCTAATAGGCAGCCATTTGAGAACTGCACTAGCTGACAGACACTGAAACATTATCAGCTAAAGCCAAAACCAAATAAAGGCCCAGAACAAGCATCCTGGCTCTCTCAAACCTGTCCAAAATCATTAAGGGAAAGGCAATAAAAATGCAGGGACTGTTGATCATGTCACTGCAGCTGACAATGATTAACAATAGGAGACATGCAACCCCATTAAGGTTAAAAGTCCGAAACTAGTCACACGCATCTCTTTTCTTGGGGAAAAATGAGACTATTATACATTCTTGGTAGGTTTTGCAACCTTGTGTGAAGAGCACCCATTCCATTTCTTTCATCTTTCAGAAAGCACCGGTATCTGTTCCAAGGGCCTAACAGTACGAAAATGCATTCTGGCATCACACCTCTGAACTTTAGACCATTCTCATTAAAAAGAATAATTCTGGTTTGCAACAAGGAAACACTATGAAATACAATGCAAGCACCTCGGTATAGTGGTGTTACTGAAGCCCATATATTCCCAGCTTTTTGAGTGAGTGATTTTAAGATCCTCTACACTAAGATTCACAAATTATAGCTACATACAATCGAAACTAGTTTAGAATTGACTTAAGTCACAGGTTTCTCATTTCAAAGTGCAAAAGCCTACTCATCTTGAAATAAGCAGAAATGAAGCAAAATTAACCCCCCACCCCAATGATGTTCCTCAAGTCCATATATTGTAACAAGTACGTTCTCTCAAATTGTTATTGACTGTTAAGAAACGAACCTGAGCTTTTATTTCTAAACACTTGAATCACTAAATCACGGTAGCAAGTGTTGGCCACCGATTTAATGGATTATGCCACAGGAAAATCCCATCGGGGTTGTATGTCAATTTAGCGACACTATTGTCACTAATATGAGCATTATGTTTGAACTGCATTGTATTATTAACAAAGAGCTAAACTAGTCACCATTTGCTTTTTCACCTAACAGGAGAGTCAAGATATTTGTTTGAATAGACTACGTATTAAAGTACAAATTTTGTCCCCACCTTGTGAATTGCTTGCCAAGAGCAAGCCATTTTTCTTGATACAATGGAAGAAAATTCTCATAGTCACGAAGAGTTTTCACCGGCATTTATGCAAAGTAACCAAACTTCCAGTTACAGAGCAGAAAGCATTATACATGAAAGCTGTTCCATGCATGCTAGCTAAAAACCCAGCTCGGAGACCAAAGTTAAGTTGAATTGAGGTCTGGAACAACAGTCGATGCAAAGCTTACAAAGCTGAAGTCCTAAGCAACCAAAGCTGCTTTTGAAGACTTTTTATTTTTTTATTTTTGGTAAGCATTTGGATTATAACATCACATCCCTAAAGCTAAGGGAACCAAATTCAAAATCTACTCTGAACATTTGCAGTCATCCTACAGAATACGACGAAGAAGTCTTAGGATTGGGAAATGATTCCAACATGTATTCAACTGCAGGCAAGTCAACATGCCACACCACTTTCCCCCAGGTTTAGAGCATAGACATATTTAGACAAGTCACATAACTTGGAACTATTCACATTAGATTCCCATCTAAGCCCACGTTAGTAACAAAGGTATTCCCATGAAGCCCATTAGAAAAAAATTTAAGTCACATTACAAAAAAAAAAAAAAAAAACCACTGTACTTTTTAGTCTTAATTCACTCCAACCTGCAGAATGATTACCAAGATTGCATTCTGAAATGGATATTGCTGACCTATGGGCAGGTCAGTTTGCTACAACAGAGACTCAGTATCACATGCTATACAGTCCATGTCAAGATGCTAAAAGCACTCTACTTTCCAAGTATGGTTTGATTCCCTCTCCCCCACACCACTGACGTGTTCCACGTTCTCTTCAGTTACAATGCAACTAAAGGAAACCACACAACTGCATCAGATGTACCAAAGAATCAAGTTTGCACTTTTTATCTGAGAACTGCAACAGCACTGATTTCTGCCTGACAAATTACAGCTTGAAACCCAAACCCACGCAGTTTTGATAGCAGCTAGCTTTACCATCCAAGTGTTAGGTGCTGCACTGTAATTTCATGGTCAGAAGTGTGATGTCAGAATGCCCACGGAATAAAAGTACATAGCAAGTCACCAAGTTAGATTATATTGCTTGTTACCTACCTGTATGCAGTCGGCAATGAGAATCTTGGAGCAAGCAGGAATACTACATCCGGGTCCTAATGTCCATTGCCATTTGCGGTACTACGTTCCTCACAGTTACGCACTGCAGAAATGCTGGCTAAATGCAGTTATGTAGCAGGCCACTACTTTAATAGTGCACAATTGCAGTCCAAGAACACCAGAAAACATCCCGCCACAACGTAGTGGCTTGCCCGAGAAAAGCCAAGTATCTAAATTTTTGTCTGCCATAATATGCCACTTATAAAAATTGCACAGGCGTAACGTTACAATTTCCCAAATTATTATCTGTTTGTATTAGTGGTACAATACATCTATATAAAGAGTGGTGGGGTTTATAGGACTTCTTAGGAGTTTTAATTAGTGTTCTAAGCAGAGGATTATGGTTTCACTAAATAATGTGAGCCATTCAGTTAATCTTGTAAGGTACCTATTGAATACACTGGGATCTCGTACAGAATGCAGTTTAAAGATTAGGAGTAATAAGCTTAAATGATCAGTGTTCCTCTTAAAATAAAATTACAAGAGAAAGTGGAGAAGAGGAAATGGGGGCAGCTGGTTTCTTTAAATAAGAAAAATGGCTGAAATACTTCAAAAGTACTACATTCCCTTTCCACCATTTCATATCAGCTTTTAGGAAACTCCTTTTTGAGAGGATTTAAATTCACATTAAGCTAAAAACTACCATATGCATTCCAAGACTTATTGAAAGTCTCTTTGAGTAGCTTACAACCCTTGGTACACTGCTGTTTCAGTGAGGAAAAGTAAAAAACTTAGTGGAAACTAAGCAACATTATTTGCTAAACAACGTTTAGCAATTCTACAGCCCACAGTAAGGCTAGCAAAACCACAACTTTCAGGAGATTATCCATTAGCATCCTTCACCACTCTTCAAAGGTACAGTACTAACAAAAGCTTATTTTAGGGGTCTGTGCCAGCATCCCTTATAAAGAAAGGCATGTAATCTGAAAAATAAACTGAAACATTAATTTTATAGGCAGATTTTCCCACTTCCCCACCAGCCCCCGCCCACACACATTCACGTTCACCCTCTGTGGGTGTCCCATGAACACCCCTTAATTTATCATTAGTGGAGTCCCTACCATACAATTCAATCAAATTGTAATGGATTCCTTTCAAATCCAGACCCTTGTTTCCATACAGAAAACCTCATACATATCACCAATTAATGACTTGGGACAAAACTTCCTCATGGATAGAATTATGGTGGAACTACTACCCACTTCCAAGTGTCTTGGGGAAGAAATAATAAACATATTCTAAGGAGATTCTCTTCCTTAATTAGCACACCATGTACCTGTCAAGTCACACAACCAGAATTGAGTGACATGCCTTTATACTCCACTAGTGTTTTACTTTTAGTATTATCCAGTTTCCTATGCAGAAAGTGCTCAGAGTTTCAACAAGAGGTTTCCCTTTGTACTCAGGCACAATACTAAACTTCAGCATTTAACGAAGATTTGATTTAGAATTTTACTTTTGCCAATTAGCACCAAGAACAGAGGTGAAAAGGAGGAAGACACATTCCATAGTAAGAGTTCTGTAATGTACAAATTTGAATGGAACTAAGAACAAAGCCAAACCAATTCAATTACTTTACCTACTTTTAGGAAGCTGTTCCTCTGCTAACATACATACGCTGGGAAAACAGGTTCCCATCGTACTATCAGACAACAATAACAATCTACTTTAACGTTAAGTCAGAATGTCTTATCCTAATGGAAGGAGATTCAATGAAGTTGACAATCAGCTGACAACACCATCGAAACACTCCAAAACTTTATGGTGGGAGAAAGGGGTATTTGTACTGTGTAGCATGAGCAACTCTCTCCAGATTTAGTGCTACATCAAAAGTAAACTATAGAAAAGCAGGTTAACAAATAGTTTACAATAAGAATCGTGATCTACAACGCTACTGGTCATTAACAGTCACCACTAGTTCTTAGAAAAGAGAACAAGTTTTCATAGCCCTACAGATTTTGTCCACCAGAAGTAGCACAAGGAGATGTAAAAGTTACAGAGTACAAATGTATACGTAGCTAAACCTACTTCATGGTTACTACGCTTCTTACTTGCAAGTTGAATTTTTCACACTAAACCCCATCTTCATAAATCGCTTGAAGTAATACATGAAAGGCTTCATGTTTAACAATCTTTAATTCAAATATGAAACTTCAATACAAGCCATTTGTAGGGCTTGGGACTTGTTCTTTTAAAAACAAGAATGGAGGAATGCAACAAAATGATCTTTCCACTTTTTCTTCAGAACTTTCAAGGAAAGGATAGATCATAGGGCATAAAGATCCATTTAGTCATACCCACTTTCTCCCCCTACCAAGTCTTTCACCCATTCCATAATCTTAATACACATTCCTGAAGGAAGAGTTACAGTTCAGCTTGCTTACATAACCATTTAAAAATACTTAGCACCAGCTTGCTTCCTATAATGCCAAACAAATCATGAAACTACTTCAATATGCATTTCTTCTTTTTAAAACAAGGGGGGGGTACTTATTTGTAGAAAGCAATGCTTAGCCTACAGATACATTTCCCAGAAATGGCATATGCCATTCAAAGGCCTAGACACGCTCATGCTTTCGAAGTGGAATACCTAGCCTAATGTGCATAGAAGCATGAATGGCAAAGTTGAAGATCAATATTATAACTATTTTTCTATTTATTTGAAGCACAGTAAAAAAAAAATTGGTACACTTTGGAAATTCAGTGGCACAAGGTACACTGCCATAACTTGAGGGACATTATACAGTTAAAAAAAAAAAAAGGAAATAAAAAGGAAAAAGAATTCCCCTGTTTGAAACACTGCATTACATAATTTTACCTGCCCAAACAGACCATTTACAAATATTAGGTCAATAAACTGCTAACATCCATAAAAAGGTAGCTTTCTTACTAAATGCAAGAATTTAAAAGATTGGTATCTAAACAAGAAAAGACCAAAAACAAACTGGAATGAAAACCTAGATATCACATCTAAAATCGGGGCTTTTTGTTTGGGCCTTCATACTCTTCTCTCCCTCTACCATATCCTGCTGGAGTTCCAGGCCCCATTCCTCTAGGACCCTGTCCACCCACAGGTCCCGCACCTCCCTGCCCAAAGCGCTCAGTACGCTATTGGAACAGTAATTAACAGTTCATTATATGTAGTTGATGTCCATGTGTGTTAAGTAAATATTTTAGAAGGTTCCGTAGTCAACGTTCGTCGATACAATCACCAATGAGTCGATCCACAGGTACCGGGAACATAGAAAGGAAAAAAGGGTAATTTGAAAATTAGTTTACGATAATACATGCCTTGGTGGTATGTTCCCACTTGAGCCATTCTCATACACCTGTTTCAAAGAATAGGTCTTCCCTGTAGTGCTAAAAAATTTAAGAATTAGTGCAGATGTGAAAACCCATTCCAAAATGAGTTTTAAGAAATTTCACATCAGATTAACCCACTGCAAAAGCTTGCAAACTTCTCACTTTCAAGGTCTGAACAGGAAATTTAATTTCCAAGTAAGCCTAACAAGCCCAACCAGACAGATTCAATTCACTCAATGAAGTGACAAAGACCTACTCACCAGTTAGTGGCATGAGCTGCATAAGAAACCTTGTGCTTTTCAAGATCTTAAGACACATCTGCTAAGTTGCAGAATCTTAAAACGTTCAAAGTTTTAATAAAATGCTACCAGACTACAAAAAGAAAAGCATAAAAGACTAACAGATTTAGTCACTTAACCGGCACAGTAACTTCATTAAAAGTGTTGCCATATTCTCACAGGTATACCACCTTCAGAACCATCACTAAATAAGCAGAGACAATTATGTTCACAGTAGTATAGTTGCAAATTGACTAAATATACAGCCCACCCCCACACCAGCCCAGCTTTTCCTTCGGGTCTTTGAAAGTCTACGGACCACTTAGCTATGATTCCATGTTTTGGGGATCTCCCAAACAGCTTAACACCAAGCTTAAGTGACTGCAGTAAAGCAGGACTTCATTATTCCATCTAGTTTTAAGTACTTTAATCTTAGAAACCTATGTTCCCAAACAGAAAAATCCTATTGATATGCAAAGCACAAAAGCCTTACAAATTCTATTCAAAATAAATCAGTTACAGAGAACATCACTCCAAAAGGGAGGGAAAAAAGCAGTGTTTAACTTCCTATACATAGTTCAAACGTGTTTTCTACTATATACTACAGGGCTACTTAAACTAAATCTCAATTCTTTAAACTATTTCTCAAAAACCTAAAAATGTCAGGGTTTTAACACATCGTACGGTGTTTCTCAAAAGCTATGAGAAAATTTGGGGGTTTCGCGGTTATGTTATTACATCTTAGAACCCTACCTGTTATAGGAGACAGAAAAAATCTCAATTGTGGGAACATCATGCCAAATTATATTTTACAAATTTGATATAGACCTACAATCTGCCTTTTAGGAAGCGTATAAACCAAAATGTTACCCACGTTATTTTTTAAATTCATTTTGAAGAAAACAACACTACGTTTACCCAACCAGCTATTTATGATTCTAATTCTCAAAAAACCTCAAGTAGGCTTTAATGGATTAGACCCCATAATAAATCCTTACATTCCTATTTGTAAAATAAACCTAACGAGCTATGTGTTGCAGCTTCCCTCTCCTTTGCCAAAAGCCTGTAGGTGAACCAATCATATTCAACTCAGTTATGAAAATGCACACTTCTCTAAACCCACCTCTAAATCCAATATTCAAATTTCCTATGGATTTGTAAAGCCCTAACACAGCCACTCAGACCAATTCACTTGGTTGTTTCTAAAGCATCCTGACAGACTACCTGTACAGTTAAAATATGAAAGCATCAAGAAGGTTCAGATCAAATGCACACAACTAGTATGCTTAAAATGGTCATGGATTGTTGCTATCCTGTAGCAATATAGAGATGTCAGTGTTTTAGAAGGTGCACCTATTGACAGGCCCAACAAGTGGGAAACGACGAGTCAAAACAGTAAACAACTCCCTTCTCATGGGTAGAAACCACACCAAATATAGGTCAAAGTCCTACACATCACTAAAACATGCCTAAAACTATAAACTGCAAGTCTGATTCATACTTATGGCAAATATCAGCTTAATGAATGACAGTTTGCCATTTGATTACTCTCACGTGGATGTAGAATAATCAGGTACATCATCTAACATTTAGAATTTGGATTTGCCATGTGCTAGAGTGCAAAAGTACACAAGCAATATAATGGAAAGCACCTATGTCTACTTATTGCCGAAGAGAACTCCAACATACTACTGACATGACAGCATTGACTTCTTGTTGGCAACCGTTTCTGTTTAGGTTACCGCATACTGAGTTCTTCTATGTTGCCAAAGTTTTCCTCAATATTATGATTTACATGATACGGGAACTAAAAGAGGTTCAGTTACCTACTTAAAAAAAACAAAACAAAAGAAAAAAAAAAACAGAAAACAAAACACACACACGTAAGTTGTGAAAATGAGAATTTCCTTTGTACTACGTCACACAGGATACATTACCATGTCGCTTCCCATCATGGAACCACTCATGGTTGCTGGTGGAACTCCAGGATTAGCTTTCATAACCTATGCCACCACCACCACCTAGAGGTGGAAATTTCTGGCCTCCTGAACCATAGGGATCTAGGAAACAAAAATGCTGGTTACAACTCACCAGAATACAGCTCTTGAATGGTACTGCTAATATTATTTTCATGCTTACCTCCCATGTTCATTGCTCCTCCTCCACCCATTCTCATGTCTCTTTCTCTCTGAAAGAAAAAAATCCCTTTCATATGTCCATACCACGAATTCTTAGACAAAAAAAAATCTCCAAAACTCAAAGATGAAGACTATTTTTAAAATCAGTATTCTGAAACCACTTGTTAAAATTCAATTATCCAAAAACCGATAAAGCTTCGTCCTAACCAATGAAATCTTTAGGCCCAGCCAAGAAGATAAAACTCAAAGCGTATCATAATACACTTGTAAAAACAAAAACTATAAAGTGAAATGTTATATTTAACTTAGTAAGACTTCGTATTTTTGGTACCTACAAGTTTTGTAGACAACTCCAACTAGACTGCAATAGAATTTTACTTACTGGATCCATGTAGCCCATCCGGCTATAACTTTCCTCTCTTGGCGCCTCATTTGTTCTTCCATTTCACGTTGACGAATCATCATCTCTTCTTCCCTTCTACGTCGTTCTTCTTCTTGCCTGGAAATATTCATCAAGCACATGAACGGTCACCCACATCTTTTAAAAGTTAATTTGAAGGGGTGCCTGGGTGGCTCTGTCAGTTGGGCATGTGACTTCGGCTCAGGTCATGATCTCAGTTTGTGAGTTAGAGCCTGCTTGAGATTCTCTCTCCCCCTCCCTACCTGTGCTCTCCCATGCTATGCTATCTCAAAATTAATGAACTTTAAAATAAATAAGTCAACTTGGAAAAAGCTAGTGGTCTGCCTCAGAGCTTTACAGAGTCTAGGTTAGAGGAACACCTGGGTGGCTTAGCTGATTAGTCACCTGACTTCGGCTTCTCCAAGTTCATAGCAGTTCATGGGTTTGAGCCAGGCACTCTTCTGAGTAGAAAGCCCACTCTGGATTCTGTCTCCCTCCCTCTCTGCCGCCTCCCTGGCTCGCTCACCCTCACTCTCAAAAATAAACATTAAAAAAAAATTACAAAGTCTAGATTAGAGCAAACACACAGGAAACCCTGAAGAGAGTCTAGAACAGACCTAGAAGCATTCTGACAAAGAAAACTGGTGTCCTAAATGAAAACCTACACTCTACTCTGATTAGTGTCAAACCAACACTGACATATGTCAGTATTTAACCTCTGTATGCCAACACACTCACCTGCAAGACTTAGATGTATCTTTTCCTCTAAATGTTTATGCAGAAGAAAAGGCTTAATTTAGTTTAACAAAATTTTACCTTAGCTGCATTTCTTTACGTTTCTGCATTTCTTGATTATGAAGTTCTTCCATGCGTCTTAATTCTTCCTGGCGTCTCATCAGATCTAAACATTAGAAAATTCTGTTGTGAATTCACATTAACGGGGTTCTAAAAAGTTCAAAAAGCAATTCAGCCTATCAGTGAAATTTACACAACAGGATCTTTTTTTTTTTTTTCTTTTACCTTGACGCAAAAGATTTGCCTGATGTTCATGATAAGCATCTTCCATTTCACTTTCCAATTTGTCCTTTGCATCTTTCATGTTTTTTTCAACTTGCTCCCTTTGCTGTTTCTCCATTTCATCCAGGGACTTCCATCGCTGAGAATATTCATACTCAAATGTGCCATGCTGGGCAAAACGAGGAGGGGTTTCTCTCTCCCTGACAATATTTCAACATGAATCGATTTGTGGATGCACATAAGAAAGACTACTCAATTACCCTAAAAACACTGATTTTGCCCCTGGCCTATCGTCTCTAAGAAATACCCAAAGGCAGGGGATGGCAGGGGCGCCAGGGTGGCTCAGCCGGTTAATCGTCCAACTTCTGGTTTTGGCTCAGGTCATCTCAGTGTCATGACATCAAGCCCTGAGTTGGGCTCTGCGCATCATGACAACATGGAGTCTGCTTGGGTTCTCTCTTTCTGCTCCTCCCCACTCGCATTCTTTCTCAAAATAAATAAATTTTAAAAAATAGCTTTACAGGGGCGCCTGGGTGGCTCAGTCGGTTGGGCGACCGACTTCGGCTCAGGTTATGATCTCACAGTCTGTGAGTTCGAGCCCCGCATCAGGCTCTGTGCTGACAGCTCGGAGCCTAGAGCCTGTTTCAGATTCTGTGTCTTGTGTCTCCCTCTCTCTCTGACCCTCCCCCGTTCATGCTCTATGTCTCAAATATAAATAAACGTCAAATAAAAAAAAAAATTTTTAAAAAAATAATAACTTTACATCAAAAATAATCCATGTCCCAAGATGCCTGGCTGGCTCAGTCAGAAGCACATGACTCTTGATTTTGCGGTTGTGCATTTGAGCCTTATGAATTTGAGCCCCGTACTGGGTGTAGAGATTACTTAAAAATAAAATCTTTGGGTCGCCTGAGTGGCTCAGTCAGTTAAGCGCCCAACTTCACTTCAGGTTATCATCTTGCAGTTTGTGCTGACAGCTCAGAGCCTGGAGCCTGCTTCAGATCCCGTGTCTCCCTCTCTCTCTGCCCCTCCCCACTCTCTCAAAACTGAATAAACATTTTAAAATTTTTAAACCTTTATGTAAAAAAGTAATACATGTCCCAGAATTCTATGGTAACAGAAAATAATGGGCACTGAAAAGCAATCCTACCTTCCTCATTTCCTAATTGTTTCCTCTAACCAAATGCCTAATCAAGGAGTATTTTTTTTTCCATTCTTAAAAAGGAAGATACCTATTCATCACACAACTGTTCTAAAGACAAAACAAAATTGCATGTAAACTACACCTATCTCAACAATGAATACTAGGCATTTGAAGATCTCCGCTTCAAAACCTCTAAACTTCCTGAGCCTTAGATTTCTATCAAGCATATATGCATTTGAAGAATTTTGCATTTTCTAGGCAAAAGTGAAAAATTACTGCAAATTGTTTGGACTTAAGAAAAATGCTTAAAATTTAAATCAATCTTACTTTTGATACATTGGATTCTTCTGTGCAAGTTTTTCAGGAAGGCCATCTTCATCATCTAATTGTTCAAGTGGTTCCACAATGACTGGACGAGGAGTTCTAATAACAAAAATGGTTCCGTCTTAACTTCGTTTCAGTTTGTTTCAACTTCCTCATCCAAGTTAATAAATAAAAATTAGGATAAGCACAAGAACTTACGTTGTTAGTAAGAAAACACCTTCACTGCATCTTTCAAATGCTTTCCTTGCTGCTGGTTTGGAAGCAAACTCAACAATGCCTTTCCCTGTAGATCTCCCGCGATCATCCACAATTACAACAGCCCTTTCAATAGGACCAAACTGGCTAAAAGCTTCTTCCAACAGTTCATTGGAAACATAAGGTGAAAGGTTTCGAACAGAAAGGGCGGCAGCATGTGTGGCAAAGCGAACCCGAAGCTGTCTACCTCTCATCGGTGTATCATCAAGTTCAGCTTTGGCAATTTCAGCCAGTGCTCTAGATTCCTGAAAGTTATCAGACATGCTCATGTTAATAACCTATTGGCTAATGTCCACTCTGAAACTGTTAAAAGCTTAACTCCCACTCCTATTCTTCCTCAGGCTCAGTTCAAGCAACCCTCCCAGACACCACTCAGGGTAGGTAGTTAAATGTCTTATCCACCCACTCTCCCCTTTTCTTAGGTACCAACAATTATTCGCTATATAAGTGGCATCTTGTTTGTAAAAAAGGTGAAAAATTTAAAAACCAACTTATTGCTGTTGGTCTGAACGCTAGCGTCTGCAGTAGCAAAAAATGAAAACACTCTTCTAAATCCACATTAAATTAAAAAAAACTCACAAGTTTAATAAATCCAAATCCTTTGCCTTTGTTGATAAAAACTTCTCCTGGTTCTCCATATTTAGCAAATAGTCTTTTGAATTCATCCTCTGTGATATCAGCAGGTAGATTCCCAACAAATAACCGACAACGCTGAGTGTAAGTTTTCTCTCCAGGCCTCCTCAAGAGAGACAAGTTGGCTTTAAACCCCTAATGAAAAAGAAAGGAAATTTTTCAGACACGAGTCACCTCATCAAGTAGGAAAATTCAGTAACAATGTTCGCTTTTCCCAGCCTGGGTAACACCACCAACGGAGTTATTCTTCAATGCCGTTTAAAATCAAAACAAAATTTTACTTATTTGCGGATTTCCAATGCAGTTAACTATCCGAACATCAAACAGCCCAAACCATCCAGAACACTCGAGAATAGACCTACAGCCCTCTCTAGACTCGACTCTACATGAGCAACCTCGTCAGCTGTACATGCTTAGTGTCGCTAACAAATCTACATCGTAGCAGACGTTAAGTCAAATCAAGTATTACATGAAAAAAAATGACCAAAACCCTGCTGTCACCCACATGACTTGTGCCTGCTCCTGTAAGGCCGGAAGTTCCCAGATCTCTCCAACCCTACACAGCACGCTCTAGTCTGGTTCCCAGGACCCGCTAGCTTTAACATGACCCAGGGCAGCTTGTCATCGCCTGCCTCCCAGGCCAGCCTCCCTCGGGCGTCTTAGAGGCCCCACGCCGTCCGCCCCCTACTCCGGCAGCGGCCCCGCCCTCGGCCGCCCGCGCACGCGCTCTTTCCGGTCTCCGACAAAATGGAGGCCGGGAAAGGAAGGAGGAGGGGGCCGCCGCCATCTTAGGGAAACCGACGCGTAGCTCCGGGAGATACTCACCTCCGAGTCGGAGATCTTCTCCTCGCTGCGGCCACCAGGCCCGCCGGGTGGGGGCCCCTGGTGGTGCTGCTGGTGGTAGGGTGGGTGGTGCTGCCGGCCTCCTCGGGGCTCCCCGCCGCCTCGGTGTGGCGGCTTGGGGTGGCCGCCAGGAGTACTTAGGCCCGGGCCGCCGCCGGGCTTCGGCCCGCCTGGCATTTTGCCGCCTTTCGGGCCTCCGGGTCCTGGGCCCTGCTTAGGACCGGGCCCCGGGCCCCCTGCGGGTGGAGGCGGGGGGCCCCCGGCCTGAGGTGGGGTGGTGGGGACACCGCTGCTCGGCGGCGCGGGCGGGGGCGCCCCGGGGGGCGCCGAGGTGACAGCGGGCGGCGGGGTCGGGGTGGGGCCTGGGCCCGTGGGGGCCCCAGAGGTTGGGGGAGTGGCGGGCGGTGCCGAGCCGGAGGCCGGCGGAGCGCTGCCCACTCCAGGAGCCGGGCCGGGTCCCTGAGGAACGACGGGCTTGGACGAGTCCTGTGGCGGCGGCGGCGGCTGCTGATGCGGCGGCTGATGCGGCGGTGGCTGAAGTGGCGGCGGCTGCTGTGGTGGCGGCTGCTGCGGTGGTGGCTGCTGCTGTTGCTGGTGCGGAGGCGGTGGTGGGATTGGGGGCTTGGGGCCACCCTGGCCCGGGCCGGGCCCCATGGGTCCGCGGTTCTGATTGAGGCCCATGCCGGGCGGCGGGGAGCGGAAGTCGTGGAGGCCGCCGCGGCCGCCGCCTCCTCCGCGCCGGTGGAAGCCGCCACCGCCACCGCCACGGCTCCGGAACCGATCCCGAGACATGTCTGTAATCAAGGGGCGGTCGAGGCAGAAGCGGAGAAGACGCTCTGGGAACGTGGAGGCCACCTTGCTTCGCACAAGATGGCGGATGACACAGGCGGCGCGCCGCCTTTGTCCTCCTCTTATATAGGCCAGCTGGCTTGGCCCCGCCTACTTCTCGATCTGTAGCTCCAATAGCCAATTGCAAGTACGGTACTTGATGACACAAAGTTACGGAACGCTAATCTTTCCGATTGGCTTCCGGATGAGAGGAGGGAGGCTTGGAGGGGCTGAAGTTTCCAGTTGGCCAATGAGCAGAAAAGGAGTTGGCTGCAGGCCACTGTGATTTGCTGTGAGAAATTTGAATGGGTTCGCCAGAGCAGTTTTCCCTGATAAGCCACGGCCCTATCAGCTCCTGGGGAGAGATGTTAGAGGACCCTTTTCTTTGTTGATTACTCCCAAGAGCTGCCTCCGGGTATCCTTGCCCTGAAAGAACAGCTGTTCTCCGTTCTCGGGTTCAAAAGCATAAATTACGTGTATCTACTATCTACTCTACCTTGTTCTGGGCCAATTAAACTTGAGAACTAAAATCTTACCGATTTCACACACCCAAGCTTACTGATTTCGTTTTGGAACCGCAGTGGAGTACAGGTTTGTTCTAGCAGTATAAATTTGGGAATAGGCTTAAGTTAGTGAACTCTTTGTTAAAAAAGGAAGTTTTGACTGTGTGTGAGCGTGTGTGTAGACTAGTAATTTACAAGCACAAGTCACAGGAGGAATATAACATTTTCCTTAATTCCTAGCACTCAATACTTTGTGGACAGATTAAGATACTTCCAAATTACAACGTTAAAATATCTGTATGGAATCAACCAATGGGCACCATCCTTCTTCCTTCGTACAGCATCTTCTAACAGTATCCCTTAACACCCTTCCTAGTTACTGTCATCTATGGACCTTTTGATGGATCGATCATTCCTCCCTCAATTAATACTAGGCCATGGCTCATTGTCCTCCTCTCCATCTCTATTTCTGCTCATCATTCAACATCTAGGTGGATGAATACCCAATACTCTGTCAATTCTTTACCTCCAACAATCTTCTATCCTATAGTAGCTACCCAACCCCCATCATAGTCGCCCTGTGTTTGTTATTGCCAGTAACTACACCATCTCTAAAATCTCCTTTTCAAGAATCCCAATTGTCGGATCAGTAACTGTAACTGTCCAATCAGTACCTCTTGATTCTTTGACTTCCTCAAAACCTCCAAATCATTAAATGTACTGCTTTTTCACTATCTCTCACGTTCTTATGGTCATAACTTGTGTCACCAGGTTTAGATGTCATGATTGTCTTGTTTTCCTCTTTCTCCATTACACTAATCCCAATCCTCACCTGTTTTTTTTTTTTTTAATTTTTTTTTCAACATTTATTTATTTTTGGGACAGAGAGAGACAGAGCATGAACGGGGGAGGGGCAGAGAGAGAGGGAGACACAGAATCGGAAACAGGCTCCAGGCTCTGAGCCATCAGCCCAGAGCCCGACGCGGGGCTCGAACTCACGGACCACGAGATCGTGACCTGGCTGAAGTCGGACGCCCAACCGACTTAGCCACCCAGGTGCCCCCCAATCCTCACCTTCTTAATGAGAGCTGAGGCTTTCAATTTAAGTTCTTGACCACAAACCTCAAAAGGGCATTAGACTTTTTCTGGCATCTTACTGAATTTCACTAGTAAATTTACTTTCTCACTTCCCTTCTTTCAGAGATAGAGTATTTCATGCTTTCTCTCTTCAAACTCCTACACATTCTTCCCTCACTCCACCATAATGAATTCTCCTATTTTTGGGGGAAAATAAAAATCATCAGAGAGCAACATTCTCATCCAGCTGGAAAGCCTCAAGCCTACTTGCATTTCTTTTTTTTAATGTTTATTTATTTTTAAGAGAGCGAGAGACAGAGCATGAGCAGGGGAGGGGCAGAGAGAGTAGGAGACACAATCCGAAGCAGGCTGCAGGTTCCAAGCTGACACCAGCAAGCCCAACTCGGGGCTCAAACTCACAAACCATGAGATAATGACCTGATCTGAAGTCAGACACTTAACCAACTGAGCCACCCAAGGCCTACTTGCATTTATACCTATCTTTTCTGTCTTCCTTCCTGATACCATGAAAGATGTGTCTTTGCCCCTATCAAAGGGCAGACTCCCCCTTCTAGTATATGGATCCCACCCCCTCATGCCTTCTCAAGGATTTTTCCTTGCTGTATCATTACTTCTATTGGAATATTACCACCTTTAAAATTTTTTAAATTAATTTTTTATTTTTTGAGAGAGCTAGAGCATGAGTGAGGGAGGGGCAGAGGGAGAGAGAGACAATCTTCAGCAGGCTCCACTCCCAGCACAGAGCCCGATGCCAGGCTCAATGTCACCACTAGGAGATCATGACCTGAGCCAAAATCGACTCAGACATTTAACCAGCTGAGCCACCCAAGCGCCCCTGGAACATTGCCATTTTCAAAATAAACAAAACCTTCCTTTTAGTCTATCATCTCATTACTTCATTCCTCTTTACAACAAAACTAAAACAAATCTACACTAGAGGTCTCCAGTTCCTCACCTCAGTTTCCTCTTAAATCCACCCCAATTGGCCCACTCTTCTCCTTTAAGGATTCCTTGCCAAGGATGCCAGTGATCCACATGTTGCAAAATCCAATAAACACTTCTCTATACTAATCTCGGGGCACCTGGGTGGCTCAGTCGATTGGACATCTGACTCTTGATTTTGGCTCAGGTCATGATCTCGTGGTTCGTGGGTTCAAGCCCTGAGTTGGGTTCTGCGCTGGCAGCTGGGCAGCTCTGTCGGTTGAGTGTCTGACTCCTGACTTTGGCTCAGGTCATGATCTTATGGTTTGTAGGTTCGAGCCCCACGTCAGACCGCATTGACAGCACAGAGCCTGTTTAGGATTCTCTCTGTCTCTCTGTCTCTCTCTCTCTGCCCCTCCCTCCCTCCTCTATAAATAAATAAATACATAAATACATAAATAAATAAACTTTAATTAAAAAAAAATCTAGGGGCGCCTGGGTGGCTCAGTTGGTTAAGCATCCAACTTTGGTTCAGGTCATGATCTCACAGCTTGTGAGTTCAAGCCCCATGACGAGCTCTGTGCTGACAGCTCAGAGCCTGGAGTCTGCTTTGGATTCTTTGTCTCCCTCTCTGTCCCCCTCCCTTGCCCACACTCTGTCTCTCTCTTTCAAAAATAAACATTAAAAAATTTTTAAATAAAAATTAAAAAAATCTATGCTCATCTCTTACCGATTAGCAACCTTCCACATAGATGGCCCTCTGTCTTTCGTGAAACACCTCTCACTGGCCTCTGTGACACCACACTCGTGATTTTTCTCCTGCTTCAGTGATCCCTCTCCATTGCTGACTCCTCACTCATAGGACTTCTAAATGCTGAGATATTTTGGCGTTCATTTCTGGGTACTCTTTAACAACTGTTCTCTACTTATGTAGATAACCTTTTCAAGACCAAATACCATCTAAATTTATATTTCCATAGTAGAGTAGATCTGTCCTCTGAGTTCCCAAGTCAGATAGTCAACTTGGAGGTGTTGCTGGCATGTCCGATTTAGTATATGTAAGCTGGAGCTCTTGATTTTATCAACCTAACCAGTTCCTCACCACAATCTTCTCCAGCATAGTAATTAGCATCGCCTAGTTGTTAAAAAACAAGTATTCATCCTCTTCATAAAACCCCCAAATCTGTTCTACCTACAAAGTATATCTTGAATCCATTTACCTCTCTCCATCTCTACCACTACAACCTAATTTTTTTCACCTCCATCTCATACCTAAAATTAACTCAACCACTTTTCAACTTGTCTTCTTCCTCTCTTTCTGGGTGCTCTCTGATCCATTTTCTTCTTCTTCTTCTTTTTTATAATGTTTATTTTATTTTGAGAGAGAGAGAAAGTGGGGAAGGGGCAGAGAGAAAGAGGGAGAGAATCCCAAGTAGGCTTTGTGCTGTCAGCACAGAGTCTGGCTTGGGGCTCTATCTTACACATAAAATCATGACCTGAGTTGAAATCAAGAGCTGAACGCTTAACTGACTGACCTAGGCGCCCCCTCTAATCCATTTTCCACGTGGCAGCTAGGGTGATCTTTTAAAAAACATAATTCAGATGTCATTTTCCTCCCTTAAAGGCCCTCCAGTGGTTCCATTGCTCTTAGAATAAAATCTAAACACCTTACCAAGATTACAAGGCCTGACTTGGTCTGACCCCTGTTTGCTTTCCCAGTTGTTTTTTTTTTTAGTATTTTTTTAAATTAAATTCTACCCCCAACATTGGTAGGGATCAAGAACTCACAACCCTGAGATCAAGAGTTGCATGCTGTACTCACTGAGCCAGCCAGTGACTGCCCCAACCCAGTCTTATCTCTCTAGTTCTCTGACTCCTTTCACTTGTTGTTCTTAGGATTTATCAAGTTACTTCGTCTTTATGCTTTTTGCCCCAGGGTATTTGGACTTGCTGCTTACTCAGCCTGAAGCACTGTTCCCCCACAACTTTCTGCAGTTATAGCTTTCTTCATTCTTCTATCTCAGCTTGAACGTCACCTCAAAAAGCCTTCACTGCCAATCACCACATCTGAAATAAGCCTCTGTTATGCCATCCTGTACATTGGTGTAATGTATAGAATAGCTCTCTTCACACATTGTACTTGTGTATTTCTTCACTTGTTTACTGTCGATCTCCTGTTAGACTGGGATTCTGAGTCTGAGTTCTTTAAGACTGTACCACTGGTAGCTAACACAGACACTCACACAGAAATGCTTCATAAATATGTGTTGAATGAATGAATGAAAGCATAACTCTGAAGAATGGGCTTTGGTTCCATCTCAAGGGCTGCATACCAAGGTCCTTTACTTTTCTAACACACTCCCTAAGGTGTACATACTCCTTAGGGAACTTGTGAGGATTATGCAAAGTGCTTTGTAGTTTCCAAGTGCTCAGTAAACACTAGCTATTGTTATGAGAAAATCAAAAACCCCTAAAGGCGCTTGAGTATTGAAGACAAATATTTGGAGTTCAGTACAAAAAAGTCTGGTTAGTGTATTATTTAAAAAGGCAAGGAAATTTGTAATACATTTTTATCTGAACTGTATTTATTTACTCATTCATTCATTTTAAAGCAAGCTGTACACACCCAAAATGGGACTTGAGCTCATGACCCCGAGGTCAAGAGTTGCATGCTCTACTGACGGAGACAGCCAGGACCCCTGTAATATATTTTTGAAGAAAGTCTATTCCTGAGTTTAATAGTAGCACTACAACTAAGTAGTTTTTCTTAGGAATAGTGGGATGTCTTAACATTAAGGTATTAGAAGAAAAGTACTGGGGTGCCTGGGTGGCTCAGTCGGTTAAGCGTCTGACTTTGGGTCAGGTCATGATCTCATGGCTCATGAGTTTGAGCCCTGTGCCGGGCCCTGTGCTGACAGGTCAGAGCCTGGAGCCTGCTTCACATTCTGTGTCTCCCTCTCTCTCTCTGCCCCTCCCGTGCTCATGCTCTGTGTCTCTCTGTCTCTCTCTCAAAAATAAACATTAAAAAAAAATTTTAATGAAGTATTAAGTATTAAGCTAATATATCTCATCAATAAATGAAAAGTGCATGGATGCTGAAAGGCAGTTAATAAAATTCCACACTCTGAGTTTTACATTTTTTTTAAATTTTGAAATAGGAGGATGATTATTCTAAAAAAATCTTTATTATATTGGATGAAAAAATTTTCAGATTATACCAAACACATTAGGAAATGGAAAAGTGGCCATTTCCTCCATTCCATATAATGGGAATAGCTGCCACTTAGTGACCATTAGCTTTACACTGGGCATTCTATTATCTCCATTAATCTTAACAACAATGCTATAATCTTGATACTAGGATTATTTCCATTTTACAGATGAGGAGACTGGGGCTTACAGAAGTTTAGTAACTTTCCCAGCATTACACAGCTAATACATGAGCTGGGATTTGAATCCAGCTCTCTCTAATTAAACATTTCAAACTCTTTGCCTTCTGCTAGACATCCTCCTTTCATTCCAGATGTTGATGCTTAGGTTCGATTATAGCCTTAGTTATCAGTTTTTTAAAATTACACGAATAGTACACTACACATGTGTTAACCGTAAAAGATTCAGGTAATGAATACACTTCTAGAATAAATTCTGACCCTCATTCACTCACTCCCACTCTAATGTCAAAAGTTTTATTTTCCCAGAGGAAAATCTTTTATTCTTTTCTTTTTAAGGAAAATACTTTAATATAGTAGGAAAGAGCTGCCTCAAATAATAGCCAATATCATAACAATAGCCAAACTTAATTGATCATTTTATATGCCAGACACTGTCATAAACCCTTAATATTAAATTTTCATTACAACTATGAGATTGATGGTATTGTTTCCTTCATTTTACAGATTAAAACACCACCACCACCACCACCAGTATAACCTCAGCGAATACACTAACCTGATTTCTCACCTAGACCTTTGCAAAAGCTTCTTAAATGGTGTCACAATTGCCCTCCTTCTTCCTATTTTCCAGGCAGCAGCCAAAATTTATCTTTAAAAAAAGCAAATCTGATACTTCTTACGCTCCTCTTTAAAACTCCTTATTGTCTTCACATTGCCCTTAGGAGAAACACACAAATCCAAAATTCCTGAGGTGGCCCTCCGTCCCCCAGCCATCTCATTCTTTTTCCCTTATCTCTCCCTCTTCTGTTCTTTGCTGTAGTCACACTGACCACTTTTGAGTTCTTTAATTTATCATGTTCTCACCTGAAATAGTCTCCCTCTGGCCACTTTCTTCCCACTTTTTGAGTAGCTCCCACCTGTCTTTCAGGACTTAAACTAATACCTGCCCTTCTCTGAAGGCTTTCTGTGACCCCAGAGACCAAGTTGCATCACTTGATTGTCACCCTGTACTTTATTCTCCTAACATCATTTCACTGATTGTGGAGACTTTCTGAATTGTACCCTCTAGGTTGTAAGATCATGAGGGCAATGACCTAGATTATCTTTTAATCATCATAGCTCCAGAGCCTAGTGCTGGGACACTTAATATGTATTTGAATGAATTAAGAGATGAATGAATGAATCAATCCATTAATCTTTCTTTTTCAGAATCATTGAAGAATGCCCCCAGTCATAAATGACTAATTTCAGATATTAGGCACAATTCCATAGTTCAAATGTAAATTATCCTGGATGGCATGTGGAACAATCGTCACCTTGTAATACTCTGGATGTGGGTTAACTTACAATTCAAAATTATAACTACAATAAATAACAAGTATAATTATCCTTTGGTTCAACTTTTTGTGAGCCTAGAAGGGTAGGAGATGGAGATAATATGCTTGCTGAAACGCATTGCTGCTCCCTAATGAATATTAATTGAATTGACTAAATTTACATCTTAAACTGTATCCCGGGGCCTGAGAAGCCATGTTGGTCAGCTTAATTTGGGTTAATTAGCTTGATGGTTTCAACCTTGCAGAGGCTATTCAGTTTCTGGATCTTTTGGGACTTGTCTCTATAGCTTCATGCATGCAACAGAGGCCTCAAATTATGTTGTTGGGGAGGAGAAAAGAGGGCACCTAAGCTCCTCAAATGCACACTCCCCTGGAATAAGTGGCTTCTAGATGGGTCCAACTGGCAAACTCTAACGGTGCAGTAAAGATCCTCACCACTAGGTGTCTCAGTGGCCGTGCCACTTCCTCCATCTCCTTGGAAAGCAGCTAGCTGCACACACTCCATTACTCTATTGTTATTGAGCCTCCAAGCAAAGAAATTTCCGAAGGGTTGATTTCAATACTTGGTAAAATTTCCAGCAGATCTCATAAGCAACTAGATCGCCTCTCTCAATAATAGAAATACTGGATTAATCGCAGTGCCTCACTCTTCTTTCTTTCCTTTGTTTAGGGGTGACAAGCTGTGTTGGTAGTACATTTATTTATTTAATTATTTTTCTATTTATTTATTTATTTATTTATTTATTTGGAGAAGAGTCTTAGCCTGAAATGATTATTATGTTCTACCTGATCTTGATCACCTCTCACTCCCATAGTGAGCTAAATGTCCTTCCAGGCTTCCTCCACACAGGTACTATATATAGCCTCGAAGACATTTGTCACTCTTTGCGGCTAAATTGACCACGTGGACTGATTTTAAAAATGAAAAAAGAATTTAAAGAATCACTAAATGGAGGAAGATAACATAGAGACAGAGCCCATATATATGAATATTTACCATAAGATGACATCAGAAATTGATGAAAAACGAAAGAAATATTCAACAAATGGTATTGGAACAACTTGTGCATAAAAAAATAAATAAAATTACCAAACTAGCTAACCAAACTATTTTATAAGCCAAGATTCCAATAAACAGCCAAAATAAATGAACAAACATATGGAAAATATTTAACTTCACTGATAATTACAGAAATGCAAATTAAATTGGGATACCGTTTTTCATCTAGGTTAACACAAATTGAAACAGCCGCTACTGATACAGCACTTTTGGAAACTAATTTAGCATTCCTTTCAGCAAATTCATTCTCTCTGTCTCCTCCCTCCCCCTCAGTCTCTGTCTCCTTCCAGCTGCCTCCCCCATCCCCCCGCCCTTCATTCATTCATTTTTCTTCAACAAATACCCTCTGTATGCCTGCTTGCTAGGTGCTGGAACCTAGCCTAAATTCTAAATACAGGAAAAACTTTATATACAAATTTATTTGTCTCAACATTATCAGTAATAGCCTCAAATCGAAAACATCCTACGTTGTCATCTACAGACAAGGTGACAAAATGTCTTATTTTGCTCAGGACAATCTTGGTTCATGCCTGATGTCTCCGTGTAATGCATAAATGGTGCCCCCTATTAAGACAACTTTCTGATTTGATAGCAGTCAAGTATCTTGAGGCAGGGTCAACATTTCTAATTTGTATAAAATCACTACTGAGATTAGCTGCTGCTCATCAAGTTACTGAGGTTGGGTGATTTCTGGTTTTATATCTATTTTTCTATAATTTCCAGATTTTCTAAAATAGACTTTATATGCATATGGGCTTTACATGCATTAATTCATTTCATTTTCACAACCCTATGTTCTTTTTTCTAATGTCACTGCTTTTTTTTTTTTTAATTGGGAAATTGGAATATGGAGAGATTAAGTTACGTAACTAGAGTCACAGTTATTAGGTGGTGGAACCAGGAATTATATGCAGTCTATCTCCATACCTTTATTTTTAAGTTTACTTATTATTTTTAGAGACAGAGCATGCACAAGCAGGGGAGGGGTAGAGACCAGGAGAGACAGAAACCCAAGCAGGCACTGGGCCATCAGCACAGAGCCCAATGCGGGGCTTGAACTCATGAACTGAGATTATACTCTAAGCCCAGATCAAGAGTCAGATGCTTACCTGACTGAGCCGCCCAGGTGCCTTATCTTCATACATTTAAACACCAAGGTAGGGGCGCCTGGGTGGCGCAGTCGGTTAAGCGTCCGACTTCAGTCAGGTCACGATCTCGCGGTCCGTGAGTTTGAGCCCCGCGTCGGGCTCTGGGCTGATGGCTCAGAGCCTGGAGCCTGTTTCCGATGCTGTGTCTCCCTCTCTCTCTGCCCCTCCCCCGTTCATGCTCTGTCTCTCTCTGTCCCAAAAATAAATAAACGTTGAAAAAAAAAAATTAAAAAAACAAAAAAAAAAAAACACACCAAGGTATCCTACCCATAGTGATAACTATATCCAATTGTGCTTGTAATTCATTCATGGGGGAATAAAGACAACCTATGCTCATAAATGTTATTTGAAAAGTGCTTACAGGGGCGCCTGGGTGGCGCAGTCGGTTAAGCGTCCGACTTTAGCCAGGTCACGATCTCGCGCGGTCCGTGAGTTCGAGCCCCGCGTCAGGCTCTGGGCTGATGGCTCGGAGCCTGGAGCCTGTTTCCGATTCTGTGTCTCCCTCTCTCTCTGCCCCTCCCCCGTTCATGCTCTGTCTCTCTCTGTCCCAAAAATAAATAAACGTTGAAAAAAAAAAAAATGAAAAGTGCTTACAAATGATACCTAAAAAGGTCTCTCTTTATCTCATAGAAACAAAATATTTTAAATCCACCAATTAGAAACACATTATAAAGAATTGATTTTTAAGAAACATGAGGCAAAAATGTTCATAAGGAATTAAGTAAACTGTAGGAATCCCAAGCACCACATTATGAATGTCTCTTTTTGATATATGTTTATATTTATGTTTAAATTTCAACATACATTAAATACACATGATAAAAATATCTGTTTTGGAGTGCTTGGCTGGCTGAGTCAGAAAAGCATGTAACTCTTGACCTCTGGGGTGTGAGTTTAAGACCCACATTGGGTGTAGAGATTACTTAAATAAATAAACTTAAAAAAAAAATTAAAGGGCCACCTGGCTGGCTCAGTTGGTGGGGCATGTGACTCTTGATCTCAGGGTGGTGAGTTCGAGCCCCACATTGGGCTTAGAGCTTACTTGAAAAAGTATATTAAAAATAGCTGTTTTGGGGCGCCTGGGTGGCGCAGTCGGTTAAGCGTCCGACTTCAGCCAGGTCACGATCTCGCGGTCCGTGAGTTCGAGCCCCGCGTCGGGCTCTGGGCTGATGGCTCAGAGCCTGGAGCCTGTTTCCGATTCTGTGTCTCCCTCTCTCTCTGCCCCTCGCCCATTCATGCTCTGTCTCTCTCTGTCCCAAAAATAAATAAACGTTGAAAAAAAAATTAAAAAAAAAAATAAAAAAAAATAGCTGTTTTAAGGGTGCCTGAGTGGCTCAGTCAGTTGAATGTCTGACTCGATTTCAGCCAGGGTCATGACCCCAGTGTTGTGGGATCCAGCTCCAAGTCGGGCTCCATGGTGAGTGTGGGGTCTGCTTGGGATTCTCTCTCTCTCTCTCTCTCTCTCTCTCTCTCTCCCTCTGCCTCTCTCCCCCACATGTGCTCTCTCTCTTACTCTCTGTAAAATTAAAAAAAAAAAAAGCTGTTTTAGGCATGCCTGGCTGGCATGTTGGTGGAGCATGCAGCTCTTGATCTTGGGATTGTAGGTTTGAGTCCCATGTTGGGTGTAGTGATTACTTAAAAACAAAATCTTTAAAAAAATATTATAAATGTATTGGTATAACATTTTTCTTATATCATTCATTTAAAGTGAAGTAATATGCATTACTATTTAAGTAAGGAAGTGTAAAAAATGATACTTTATGAGTGTTATTAAAGATTTATAAGAATAACTGTAGGGGCACCTGGGTGGCTTAGTTGGTTGAGCATCCAACTTCAGCTCAGGTCATGATCTCGCGGTTTGTGAGTTTGAGCCCTGTATCAAGCTCACTGTATCAAGCACAGAGCCTGCTTCTGATCATCTGTCCCCCTCTCTCTCTGCCCCTCCCCTGCTCATACTCTCTCTCTCTCAAAAATAAAACATTAAGGGGCACCTGGGTGGGTGGCTCAGTCGGTTAAGCGTCTGACTTCGACTCCGGTCATGATCTCACGGTCTGTGAGTTCGAGCCCCGAGTGGGGCTCTGTGCTGACAGCTCGGAGCCTGGAGCCTGCTTCCGATTCTGTGTCTCCCTCTGTCTCTGACCCTCCGCTGTTCATGCTGTCTCTCTCTGTCTCAAAAATAAATAAACATTAAAAAAATTTTTTTAAATAAAACATTAAGAATAACTGTATAATGCTATTTTTAGTTATATGTCAATCTAAAATACATTATTTAACTTAAAAATCTCTTTTTTTAAATCATGCATTACAGAAGGGCAAAATTTAAATTATTTCCCTAAAAGAGATCCTGGTATATTTCAGTATCCCCTTACCTATCTGAATCATACTATGCTGGTACCAATCAAATTCCCTTTCATGGGTTTCACAAGCCTCCTTGGTTATAGATTCACAGATCATGTTGAAGGTTGGCTATAAATGTCTCATCCATTACATGTTGACATCTCTGAGTTTCAGTCTCAGAAACAGCATAGGTTGGCTATTGGAATGAAACAGATTCAGGTTCCCATCCCAGCTCCATCTCAGACTGTCCTTGGGCAAGTTTCTGAACCTCTCTGAGCTTCAACTTTCTCATTTGTAAAACGATAAGGCTAATAATATCTCCTGGTGTTGGCTTGAGGATTAAGCGAAATGGGTTGGTTATACTAAGCACCTAACATAGGGTGTGGCTTCTAGTAAGTTCTCAGTTAACGTTAGTTATTATTGTCATTATGACAGTCAAGTTCTGGGAACCCCACTAGGGCTCTTATATGGTGACTCTGGTTGGATGGGATCAGGTTTGAAAATAACTTCACTGGCTTCAGCAAGGAAGGACACATGGAAATACAGTTTGAGTGACATTTCCCAAGAGAACATAGGGAACAAACTAGAAGGGTAGGGCAAAACAGGCAAGATCATCAAGGCTGGTTGGTTTTTGGCAGGCATGCTAGGCACTGCAGTGGGAGTATCTGGGGCAAGCTGGGTTGAATTTAAATTTTTTTTTAATGTTTTATTTATTTTTGAGAGAGAGAGAGAGACAGAGTATGAGCGGGGGAGAGGCAAAGAGAAAGGGAGACACAGAATCCACGAAGCAGGTTCCAGGTCTGAACTGTCAGCACAGAGCCCAACGTGGGGCTCAAACCTGTGAACCACAAGATCATAACCTGAGCCAAAGTCAGGCGTTTGACTGACTGAGCCACCCAGGCACCCCAAGCTGGGTTGAATTTTAATATCCTTTGGGCCACAAAGGGGATAGGCTTCCTGTCCTCCTGACACTGCAGTGAAAACCAGTTTGGGTGCTGTCTTCCCTCCTAGTTAGTGGGACTGTAGCAAAAACAGCAAAGAGCCTTTGTCACATCTACCTCTCCTCAGACATGCCCAGCATGGGGTCTTAGCTCCAGATTAAGTGCTAGCACTCAAGGTTCTCATGATCATTGCACAACATGGCTAGAGACTCCATGAACACAGTACCACACACCGGTGGGGGAACAGGAACAACACAGGAGGCAGCGTGCCTGGAAACCCCTTTTCCATCTTTTCAAAGTCCAACTTAGGATCAAGGTTGTAAGGATTGAATGGGATAAGGCATATTTAGTACAGCACCCACCACACAATGTGGGCTGTTAGTCCTCTTTACCTTCATGCTCCACACGACCTGGAATGCAGTGGGCACAGTTGATTAACGATCATCCTCCCGGATGATCTTCCCTCCTTACACAAGTCCTGCCACTACCTTGTCTGGGCTTCAAAACACCCTCTTCTTGGTCTGTCATCGTACTTACCACCCTGCATTTCATTTCTATTGTCTCCTGACTTGCATGTCTCCTCCACAAGACTGGGAATTCTTCGAAGGCATACACCACAGACTTCATCTGTGAATTTGTATCTTCGTTGCTTGGGGAATTTTCAATGACTGTTAAATAAAACAAAATATATTGAAAGCAGTATGCATTTTGGAATTTTTATACCCAACTTGAATCCCAACCTTATCATTAAAGCTGCATGTCCCTAGTAGGTTACTTCAGAGTCTTTGTTTCCTCACTGAAAACAGGGATGATAAGAACTCCCCCCTAACATTGCTGTGAGAAATGTTAAATAGGATAATGTAGGAAAGCATGACCCCCCACCCTCCACCAGTTTTAGGTGCTCAGTAAATTGGTTCCCTTCCTCCTCTCAGAACTTCTAATAAGCTAAAAAAATGAAAATACAAATCTCCTGGACTCTGACTTTTCTTCATTTATGAAATTCTCATGGAGTAAGAATACATGAGGTAAATGTCAAGTACTCAGATGTCTTTGGCTAAGCAATGGGTTATCTTAGCTGAAGGAAAAGTTTAATGTGTTATTATTACTGGGTGTAATTTTTTTAAATAATTTCTTTTTAATGTTTATTTTTGAGAGAGAGAAAGAGAGCAAGTGGGGAGGTGCAGGGAGAGAGGGAGAAAGAATCCGAAGCAATGTCTAGGCTCTGAGCTGTCAGCACAGAAACTGACTTGGAGCTTGAACTCACGAACTGTGAAATCATGGCCTGAGCTGAAGTTGGACACTTAAACGACTCAGCCACCCAGGCGCCCCTATTCTAGGTTTGTTTTTGCTGTCTGATATGAAATAAGCAATTGTGGTTTATGATGCTGTATGTGGATGTAGGCGCCTCCTTGGGTGCCCCTGTATATAATTTTCATTTAGATGTTTACCTACCTATTTTTTTAAAAAAATTTTTTTAACGTTTATTTATTTTTGAGACAGAGAGAGACAGAGCATGAACAGGGGAGGGTCAGAGAGAGGGAGACACAGAATCTGAAACAGGCTCCAGGCTCTGAGCTGTCAGCACAGAGCCCGACTCGGGGCTCAAACTCACGGATCGCGAGATCATGACCTGAGCCGAAGTCGGCCACTCAACCGACTGAGCCACCCAGGCGCCCCTACCTACCTATTTTTGAGAGAGATAGAATATGTATGCTAGCAGGGGAGGGGCAGAGAGAGAGGGAGAGAGAATCCCAAGGAGGCTTCACACTATTAGCACATAACCCCACTCAGAGCTCAAACTCACGATCTGTGAGACCATGACCTGAGCCCAATTCAAGAGTTGGATGCTTAACCCACTGAGCCACCCAGGTGCCCCATTCCTGGGTATAAATTAAGTCTTCCTTGACATTCTACCATAATGGAAGAAAACACATTGTCCTTGGGGTTAATTCAAGGAACACTACTCACAGGAGGGAAAGTCTGGGGTAGGAGGGTGCAGGAGTCATCAGGGGCCCCGGCTCCATACCCCCACCTCAGTCAGAAGCATTTCTTCTGGAGCCTCTTCACAGACACTGATGACAGAGGCCCTGGTAAGTGAGTCCTCCTGCTCCTCTGGGGCTGCTTTGTAAATCACCCAAGGCCTCAGGATTCATCAGACCTCATGGATGACTGACGGGATGGGGGAGGGAGGGCTGAGTCTGAAAGAGAGGGTAGGATTTTAAAAAACAAATCTGACTGGAACTTGGTAAGAGATGATGACAGGGGGAGGTAAACCAAAGGGGTAAATGAAGAGATTTTCCAGGAATGCCCACATAAGCCAGATTCCAAGGTTGTACTGTAGTAGCTCCTCCTCCAGGTCCTGCATTACCCACCCACCCCACCCCTCCCGCACTGCCTTTTTTGCCGCTAGCTGAATTTAGACCACAAACCACGGGCCTGCTGCCTCTTCAGAGCCTTCCTGGGAGTGAGAATCTGATGCTTGTGAAGCAGCCCAGTGATCCAGGGCACTAAGTCAAACAGCCCGCTCCTTCTGTTTTCCACAGTTGGCCCCAGTTATTTGGGAGGAAACACAATAGATGACTCTAGGAGTCAATGGCCTAAAATTCTGAACAGCATATTCACAAAACTGAATGAAAACCATCATCTGTCCACAGCCCTTTTGAGTTACCATTTTACCATCCACCCACCACTGTTCACTACCTCCTATCATTTCTACGTTGCCTTCCTGCTTTGGCCTATTCAGTGCACAATGGCCTCTTCTGCCCCCACTTCTTCCCTGAGTTAAAAACTTTCTTCAAGGGGCGCCTGGGTGGCTCAGTCGGTTAAGCGGCCGACTTCGGCTCAGGTCATGATCTCGCGGTCCGTGAGTTCGGGCCCCGCGTCGGGCTCTGTGCTGACAGCTCAGAGCCTGGGGCCTGTTTCAGATTCTGTGTCTCCCTCTCTCTGACCCTCCCCCATTCATGCTCTGTCTCTCTCTGTCTCAAAAATAAATAAACGTGGGGCGCCTGGGTGGCGTAGTCGGTTAAGCGTCTGACTTCAGCCAGGTCACGATCTCGCGGTCCGTGAGTTCGAGCCCCGTGTCGGGCTCTGGGCTGATGGCTCAGAGCCTGGAGCCTGTTTCCGATTCTGTATCTCCCTCTCTCTCTGCCCCTCCCCCATTCATGCTCTGTCTCTCTCTGTCCCAAAAATAAATAAACGTTGAAAAAAAATAATAAAAAAAATAAAAAATAAATAAATAAACGTTAAAAAAATTAAAAAAAAAATCTTTCTTCAGTAGGGGCAACTGGGTGGCTCAGTCAGTTGAGGGTCCGATTTCAGCTCAGGTCACGATCTCACAGATGGTGGTTTGAGCCCCAAGTCGGGGTCTGTGCTGACAGCACAGAGCATAGAACCTGCTTTAGAATCTGTGTCTCCTGGGGCGCCTGGGTGGCGCAGTCGGTTGAGCGTCCGACTTCAGCCAGGTCACGATCTCGCGGTCTGTGAGTTCGAGCCCCGCGTCGGGCTCTGGGCTGATGGCTCGGAGCCTGGAGCCTGTTTCCGATTCTGTGTCTCCCTCTCTCTCTGCCCCTCCCCCGTTCATGCTCTGTCTCTCTCTGTCCCAAAAATAAATAAACGTTGAAAAAAAAAAAAAATAGAATCTGTGTCTCCTTCTTGCTCTAACTCTCCCCAGCTTGTGCTCTCCCTCTCTCAAAAATATATTAAAAAAACTAAAAAAATGGTTTTGAAAAATTACCTCAGGCTCACAAGCCTGAAACAATGATTTTGAAAAAAACTCAAAACCCTTACTTCTGGGGGCTCCCGGGTGGCTCAGTCGGTTAAGCGTCCGACTTCGGCTCAGGTCATGATCTCATGGTTCCTGAGTTTAACCCTGGCATCAGGCTCTGTGCTGATAGCTCAGAGCCTAGAGTCTGCTTTGGATTCTGTGTCTCCCTCTTTCTCTGCTCTTCCTCCGCACATGCTTTGTTTCTCTCTCTCAAAAATAAATAAACATTAAAAAATTTTTTTTATTTTTTTTTTAAATTTTTTAATGTTTATTTTTGAGACAGAGAGAGACACAGCATGAGCAGGGAAGGGGCAGAGAGAGAGGGAGACACAGAATGTGAAGCAGGCTCCAGGCTCTGAGCTGTCAGCACAGAGCCCGATGCGGGGCTCGAACTCACAAGCTGTGAGATCATGACCTGAGCCGAAGTCGGACACTTAACCGACTGAGCCACCCAGGCGCCCCCCCCCCAAAAAAAATTTTTTTTTAAAGCCCCTTACTTCTGAAACATTAACACCTCCAACCTCTTTTCTTGGTATATTTTATCCAATTCCATAAGAAAATTGCCCTATGCTATGTTTCCCATCCTTTCAAAATTCTCAAGGAGTTGTCTACCCCTAGATGTCTTGAATTAGTTTCTTTTTTATAAAACAAAAACAACAAAAGCAAAAATGTTTCACAAAGTAGAAACAAACTCATTCCTGAGAGGTAGCATGCATAGTTTTTAAAAAGTCCACTGTCTAGGTTTGAATCCTGGGTCTGCTACTTACTAGTTATATGGCTTTGTCAATTCTGGTAACATCTCTGGGCCTTCAGAGAAGTTTCCTCACCCTTAATATGGGGATGATACTAATAGTACTTACTTGTAGCATTAGGAAGATTAAATGACTAAAGCACATGTAGGGGCACCTGGTTGACTCAGTCAGTTAAGCATCTCTTGATTTCAGCTCAGCTTTTGACATCACTGTTCATGAGATGGAGCCTCACATCAGGCTCTGTGCTGACATCGTGGAATCTGCTTCTGATTCTCTTTCTCTCTCTCTCTCTCTCTCTCTGCCCCTACCCCGCTCATGCATGCTAGAGCGCATGCTCTCTCTCTCTCTCAAATAAATAAACTTAAAAAAATTAAGCATATATAACAACATTCAGCACATGAGACATGCTATAAAAATATATACTTTTGGAGTGTTCCTGGCTGGCTCAGTCATTAGAACATGAGACTCTTGATCTTGGGATTGTGGGTTTGAGCCCCATGTTGAGTAGAGATTACTAAAAAAATAAACTTAAAAAATGAACTATTTATATGAATAATGTATATAATAGTAATAATACAATAGCAATAATATAATAATAATAATTTATGATGTTAAAAATTAATATACATACTATTAAATTACAAGAATGCAGATTTGAATGCCACTATGTAGATAGCAACTAGAACTTATATCCTAGGTCTTTATTTTATTTATTTTTTTAACCATTATTTATTTATTTATTTATTTATTTATTTATTTATAAAAAAAATTTTTTTTAATGTTTTATTTATTTTTGAGACAGGGAGAGACAGAGCATGAACAGGGGAAGGTCAGAGAGAGGGAGACACAGAATCTGAAACAGGCTCCAGGCTCTGAGCTGTCAGCACAGAGCCCAACGCAGGGCTCGAACTCACGGACCGCAAGATCATGACCTGAGCCGAAGCCGGACACTTAACCGACTGAGCCACCCAGGGGCCCCAACCGTTATTTATTTTTGAGAGACAGAACACAAGCGGGGGGTGGGGCAGGAGGGTTCAGAGAGAGAGGGAGACACAGAATCTGAAGCAGGCTCCAGGCCCTGAGCTGTCAGCACAGAGCCCAACATGAGGCTTGAACTCACGAACTATGATATCGTGGCCTGAGCTGAAGTTGGATGCTTAACCGACTGAGTCACCAAGGCACCCCTATCCTAGGTCTTTAATAGCTCAGTTACTCTGGTACATGTTGACAAACCACAATTCCCAGTCCATTTAAACCCTGCTCCAACCTTCTACCATTCTCCTACTTGGCCCTCTGAATGCTTGTTCTGACAAGGATAAAATAACTCCTATCCTTAAGAGAATGAACCCACCTGGTCAGAAGTTCTGCTTTGGTGAAACTGTAGTGGCTCAATTTCTAGGTTGAAGAGATTTCAACTCATGGAAACAAGGCTGCAGAGTTGAGTGGAAGAAGAGCAGCCCCCAAAAGGAGACCTAGGACTGCACGAGTTAAAAGGATCAGCCCAGTCCATAATGATAGACAATAAAAGATGAATTTCAATGCCTTGAAATGCAGCTCCTGTCACAACCACAGGACTACAGCTGTACTCTGAAAGGTCACTGATGTCTCTTTTGAGCCAGTCCAGGTCTTTATTCAGTTCTCATCCTTCTTGAGTCTTTATAATTCCTTCTTGGCTCTGCACCAAAGCCTTCATGTTCCTAGAGGAATGCACATCGGAACAGTGGCAAGGACACTGTCAAAAGATTACAATTCCCATCACAAGTAAAAAGATTGTCACTGTGTGGTTGATGATCACTTCACATTTTATACAAAAATACAATTGTTACGTTGTACACCAGAAACAATATAAACGGTGCCTGGGTGGCCCAGTGGGTTAAGCCTGCAACTCTTGATTTCAGCTCAGATCATGATCTCATGGTTCATGAGTTCCAGCCTCGTGTCAGGCTCTGCACTGCTTGGGATTCTCTCTCTCTCCCTCTCTCTCTGCCCCTCCCCTTTTCTTTCTTTCTTTCTCTCTCTCTCTCTCTCTCAAATAATAAACTAAAAAAAAAAAGTTAAAAAAAATTAATATTATACATAAATTTTATCTCTGTGAAAAATTACCAGAAAAAAGTTTATGAGGAAACTGCACTAAAACAGAATGGTGCAAATACATAGGCCAGAAAAGATGGAAAGATGGAGGTTATGGGATGCAGCAGCACCAAAAGCTGTACTACCTTCTTCCTTTTTTTTTTTTTTTTATGTTTATTTACTTCTGAGACAGAGAGAGACAAAGCATGAGCAGGGGAGGGGCAGAGAGAGAGAGGGAGACACAGAATCCAAAGCAGGCTCCAGGCTCCAGGCTCTGAACTGTCAGCACAGAGATGGATGCCGGGCTTGAACTCACAGACTGTGAGATCATGACCTTAGCTGAAGTCAGATGCTTAACCAACTGAACCATCCAGGTGCCCCTCTACTTGCTTTCCTAATGCTAAGTATAAAGTACATTACAATAGGAGAGGAGAGACTTTTCTTGGGAGGAGATACCAGGATATAAATATGTGAATAGTTAATAATGGTTTTCTTTCTTTCATCATACTTACCTAATTTATCTTTTTATTAATTGGTTTCTTGTATTTTTCTCTTATCCCACTACAATGTAAGTTCTATGAGGGCAAGGAACAGGCCCACAGTCTTGCTGATTCTTGTATCCCCAGCAACCAACACAATACCCGGCATATTGTCACAGGTTCTAAGATAGAAAACAAACGATAAAAATATTAGAAGATCTTGGAAAACATTTATTGTTATGTTCTTGGGGACATAAAACCTTCCTAAACCAGAGAGAAGATCAAGAAGCCATGAAGAAAAAAATTAGTAGATCTAACTACATAAAAATAAAAATTCTGGGGGCGCCTGGGTGGCTCAGTCACTTAAGTGTCCAACTCTTGACTTTGGCTCAGGTCACGATTTCAAGGTTTGTGAGTTCAAGCCCCACATAGGGCTCTGTGCTGACAGCATGGGGCCTGCTGGGGATTCTCTGTCTCCCTTGTTCCCTGCCTCTTTCTTGCTCATGTTCTTTCTCTCTCTCTTCCTCAAAAATAAACTTAAAAAAGAAAGAAATTTAAATTAAAAAATTCTGCCTGAAGAATAATAATAACTACCAACTGTTTGTCCCTTTATATAGACCAGTTTCTGTTCTAAGCATTTTATACATCTTAATTCATTTAAGCATCCTAATAATCTTATTACCATCACCCTTTTACAGATAAGGGAACTGAGACCCAAAAAGATTAAATACTTTGCTTAAGATCGGCTACTAAATGGTGGAATACAGATTTGAACTCATGCAATCCAGTTCCAGGGTCCTTGCTCTCAGCCATTACATTGCAGTTGCTCCTGGAAGAAATGATAGCAAAATTTTAAAAACAAGCAAAAGGTAAGGAGAAAATTTTTACAAAATATATCGTAGACAAGGACTTAGTAGTCATAGTATGTGAGTTTCTGAAACTCAATGAGAAAAATACAGATAATCCAGTTGAAATATTGGCAGAGAATATGAATAAAAAATACACTAAAGAAATAAATACAAATGGTCAATAAATATTCCTCAACAGTACATAGTGGTTTGTAAAACTATAACAATAGAAGCTTCTACTTTTTACTCTTTAGATGGACAAAAAGTAAAATATTGCAAGTATCCAGGATTAGCAAGGGTGGGAGGAAATAGAAAGAGTAAACCAGTTAAACTACTTTCCTGTTTTTGTTGTTTTAATTTTTAAATGTTTATTTATTTTTGAGAGCGACAGAGACAGAGTGCGAATGGGGGAGGAACATAGAGAGAGGGAGACACAGAATCCAAAGGAGGCTCCAGGCTCTGAGCTGTCTACACAAAGCCCGATGCGGAGCTCAAACTCGTTAACCCTAAGAACATGATCTGAGCCAAAGTCAGAAGCTCAACCAACTGAGCCACCCAGGCTACCCTCCTGTTTTATTTAATAGGTTATTTGTCATTACTCTCATGAATGATTGGCTAATCAATACGGATTGGCCAATCAATAAGTGTTTATTATTTTTTTAATATTTATTTATTTTTGAGAGAGAGAGACAGCACAAGTGGGAGAGGGGCAGAGAGAGAGGGAGACACAGAATCTGAAGCAGGCTCCAGGATCTGAGCTGTTAGCACAAAGCCCAATAGGGGGCTCAAACTCACAAACCGTGAGATCATGACTTGAGTTGAAGTCGGATGCTTAATCCACTGAGCCACCCAGGCGCCCCAATCTGGGACAATTTAAAAATTAATACTCATGGGGGTAACTGGGTGGCTCAGTCCATTAAGCGTCCAACTCTTGATTTTGGCTCAGGTCATGATCTCACAGTTTGTGAGACTGAGCCCAGCATTGGACTCTGCACTGACAGTGCAGAGCCTGCTTGGGATCCTTTCTTTCCCTCTTTCTGCCCCTCCCCCCCTTTCTATCTCAAAATAAAAATAAACATTAAAATTTTTTTTAATTGTCCCAGATTTGACCAGAGGACACTCCTTCAAACTGGCACATGTGTCCTTTTGACATGTTCCATTGTTCTTTGAGCACTGCTTACTTTCTGGCACAACAAAATATTTTCAGGTTCATTCTATCCCAGCCCTGTAATCAGTCATTTCTCTAAGGGGTCCTGGCTCCTTATAGAAAACAAGTGTATTCAATGTTATTATACATGTATATAATATGTCACTTACTAATTATTTAATCATTAATATAATATATCTATATATTACAATAAGTGTCATTTATTTTAGGTTCTCTTGAAGGGCTAGAAAATGTATGTAAAAATGCTTAATGATAAATGTTAAGTAAAATAATCAAGACAAAATTTACATATAGTATGGCAGTTTTCATTAAAAACACACAGACAGGGGCGCCTGGGTGGCTCAGTCAGTTAAGCATCTGACTTCAGCTCAGGTCATGATCTCACAGTCTGTGAGTTCAAACCCCACATCAGGCTCTGTACTGACAGCTCAGAGCCTGGAGCCTCAGATTCTGTGTCTCCCTCTCTCTCTGCCCCTCCCCTTCTCATGCTCTGTCTCTCTCTGTCTCAAAAATAAATAAAAACATAAATAAATAAATAAATAAATAAATAAAACCACACAGACAATTTGCAACAACGTGAATGGAACTAGAGGGTATTATACTAGGTGAAATTAATCAGAGAAAGACAAATATCATATGACTTCACTCATATGAGGACTTTAAGACACAGAACAGAAGAACATAAGGAAGGGAAGCAAAAATAATATAAAAACAGGGAGGGGGACAAAACATAAGAGACTCTCAAATATGGAGAACCAACAGAGGGTTACCGGAGGGAGTGTGGAAGGGGGGATGGGCTAAATGGGTGAGGGGCACTAAGGAATCTACTCCTGAAATCATTGTTGCACTATATGCTAACTAATTTGGATGTAAATTAAACACACACACACACGCACGCACACACATGCACACACACACACACACACAGATACAGCAAAAGGTTGCATTATGACATTTGGGATGATTTTTAAAATTTCAATTTGTATTCCAGATTTTCTGAAATGATTATTTCTTATTACCTTTTAGGCAAACTTTTATTTTTGATTTTAGAAAAGTTGTAAACAAAGAACAGAGAGCTTCCTTATTCCCCACACTTGGTTTCTTCTATTATTAGCATCTTTTATCACAATTAATGAATCAATATCAGTCATTATTATGAATGAAAGTCTGTACTTATTCAGATTTCCCTAGTTTTTGCCTAATGTCCTTTTTCTGTGACAGGATCCCATCCAAAATACTGCATACATTTAGTCGTTAGTCTCCTTAGGCTCTTCCTCTTGGTTGTGAAAGTTTCTCAGGCTTTCCTTACTTTTAATGGCTTTGATTGTTTGGGGGAGCACTGGTCAGGTATTTTGTAGGATACCCTTCAAGTGATTTGTCTGATGTCTTTCTCGTGATTGAACTGGAGTTACAGGTTTTTGGTATGAAGACCATAGAAATAGAGAACCATTCTTATCACATCATATCAAGAGTACTCATTTCACTTGTTGGCATTTTAAATTTAAAATGAAAAAATAAATGTGTTTTTTAAAGTTTTTTTTTTAAGTTTATTTTGAGGAAGAGTGCATGTGTCCAAGTGGGGGAGGGGCAGAGAGACAGGGAGAGAGAGAGAGAGAGAGAGAGAGAGAGAGAGAGAGAATCCCAGGCAGGCTTCTCACTGTCAGCACAGAGCCTGATGAACCATGAGATCATGACCTGAGCTAGAGTTGGATGCTTAACTGACTGAGCCACCCAGGCGCCCCTTAAAGTTCTGACTAAGAACAAGTGTAATGTATTTTCTTATACGTTAGTTTAGGATGTAAGTTTGGCTGCTATAACAGAAAGAAACAAAAATATTAAAACATGATAGAAATTAATTTCTTTCTCTCAAAAGATCTAGACAAAGCAATCCAGAGCTACTAGGGCAATATGTTTAACAAGGTTGGTAAAAGACGCACTTTCCTTCTTTTTTTTTTAAATGTTCATTTATTTTCGAGACAGAGAGAGACAGAGCATGAATGGGGGAGGAGCAGAGAGAGAGAAGGAGACACAGAATCCGAAGCAGGCTCCAGGCTCTGAGCTGTCAGCACAGAGCCCGACACGGGGCTCGAACTCATGGACCATGAGATCGTGACCTGAGCCGAAGTCAGACGCTTAACCGACTGAGCCACCCAGGGGCCCCGACACAGTTTCCTTCTATCTCATGGTTCTGTCTTCCTTAACAAATAGATTCCAGGGCTACAATGGAAGCTTCCTGGTTGCATGGCTATGGTGGGTGCTCTAGAGCCTGCCATCACATCAACATCATGTGGGAAGGGGACAATATACTGTTTTATTTATTAACTATTATTATTCTTAAATGTTTTATTTTTAAGTTATTTCTATACCCAACGCGGGGCTTGAACTCACAACCCTAAGATCAAGAGTTGCACGTTCCACAGACTGAGCCAGCCAGGTGCCTCTGCACTCTTTTCAAGATGCACCTGGAAGTTGCACATTTTATTATTTTGCTCATATTCCATTGGCCAGAACATAGTCACATGGCCATACCCAGCTGCAAGGGGGACTGGGAAGTGTAGTCTTTTAGTGGGCAGCTCTGTACTCAGCCAGAACTTCTATAATGATTAAAGAAAGGGAGGCTGGTTTTGGGGGGAAGCAATCAGCCGTCTCTGTCAAAACTGGAAAGCAAGCATACTAAGGGCAAAAGATGGGTATGGAAAATCCAACACTTTATTAGCTATTATTCATTACCTTTGTTACATTGCCACCAAAAATTTCAATGTGAACACAAGACATTTTTTTCCAATGTCATTTAGCTATTGTCACTCCACATGGTACCCAAGCTCATGCTACCTCCACAATTCTCTGTCCCATGCCATTCTCCATTCCTCTCCCTCTCAGAAGCAAAACCAAACTCTTCAGTTGAAATTGTTTATCCAGCCACAGTGATGACCATATGGTTTCTCCTTCTACTTCAAGAGGATTTGCAAGATATTTTCCCAGGGTGCCTGGCTGGCTCAGTCAGTTGAGTCTCTGACTTTTGATTTCGGCTCAGGTCATGGTTTCACAGTTCATGAGATTGAGTCCTGCATCAAGTTCCATGCTGAGTATGGAGCTTGTTTGGGAGTGTCTCTCTCTCTCTCTCTCTCTCTCTCTCTCTCAAAATAAATATATAAACTTAAAAAAAAAAAACATGTTTTCCCAAGACCTACTCTTCGAAAAAAATTAAAACTTCAGCACCTTTATGCTAAGACATCTTTCCCACCTATAGGTGAGGTAAAATTCCCTTATGTCTGGCTCTACCTGAACATTTCTTCATATGGCAACCAGGACTATAACCTGAAAATCACTGTTCACAGCAAACTCCCTGGCCCCATGTAGGACTATAATGCTGAAAAATTTTGCTCTCCAGTGACTTCAGTCTTTCCCTATACTCTTCCCCTTTCCCTTAGTTTCTCCTCTCCTTCCTTCCCCTTCACAGCTCTCTCAAGCCTTCCTCCTGCCTTTGGTTTTTCAAAAAAATTCATGAACCACATTTGACTAAGGTATAAATAACAGTGAGGTATCTAATTACTAATTTCAGGGCCGTTTACATTTTAACAGAAACTAAAAGCTGAAGCCTAAGCAGCAAATGTGTAAATGATAGAATTTCAAGTATCTCATAGTGTACAAGAGAAACTCTTTATCCTTGATATCATTCAGGCAAAAGAATGAGATAAAAACAAACTTTTATTATTTTTTTTAATGTTTATTTTTGAGAGACAGAGAGACAGAGTGCGAGCAGGGTAGGGGCAGAGAGAGAGGGAGACACAGAATCCGAAGCAGGCTCCCGGATCCGAGCTGTCGGCACAGAGCCCGACGCGGGGCTCGAGCCCACAGACCCTGAGATCAGGCATGACCTGAGCCGAAGTCGGACACTCAACCGACTGAGGCACCCAGGCGCTCCAAAACAAACTTTTATGGAACAGCTAGTTTGTACTAGGCATTGTATACAACTCTTCCACATAAGTCAGTGTGTTTAATCCACACAGTAATCATGAGCGGCATAATTATCCGTATTTCACAGATAAATTGAGGTTCAGAGAGATGTAACCATTTGAACCCAGATCTGTCCAATTTCCCAAATCTATATGGTCTCTAATATAGCAGTTGTGACTATTTTCCTGAAGAAGACAAATGAAGGATTGCCCAATCTCAAGGGGCCAAAATCTTCTCTGGAATTACCCCCAAACAAATCTTGGAACAGAATCAGCAACATAGGGAGTGGTTGTAAAAGATGAGTAAATTGTATACCCAGCCAGACCAAGTCCCTTTTGTGGTGTTTCTCAAGGACTGGCTTGCATTGGAATCACCAAAGGCCCTTATAAAAATGTGGCCTTCTGAATCCCTTCCTAAATTACTGATTCTAACCTCTAGGGACATAGCTTTGGAATCGGCATTTTAAATAAGATTCTCCAAAGTGCACTAAGGTTGCAAATCACTGGTTTAGTGAATAAACAGAAAAGAAGAGCTGTCGTCCTCCTTCCAAGACTGCCCATATTTTTGTAATTTTATAGCTTGTTAGCATTCTTGAGAGGCTGGGAACCAGAAAGTCTAGAATTCATTCTTCTAAATTATTCATTTAACAATTATTTATTGCATGCTTTTAAATATGCCAGGCATAGGAAAGCAAACACATTGCTTTTGAAATGTTTTAGAAATGTGGGCAAAACACTGGGGTGAGGGGTGAGGGAGGGGTGTGAGAGCAATGGTCAAGAAGAAAGTGAGAAATTATTTGAATGGTTGATCACTCACACAGACTTTTGGTGTCCCCAAAGAGGTGGCTGCAATAATCGGGGACTATTATACAGGAGTTGGTGGTTACCTGTGAGTTCTCATGTTACAGGACTGAAGCATGCCTGTCCAGATATGCTGGTCAAACAGTCTCCACCGTTTCTAGTGGAGAAGCCAGATGGTTAGCTTTCATCTAGCCAGGAAGGTATTCATTTCCATATATGCAGCAGATTCAGATTTTGTAGGACCCGAGCTTTTAAATTCTGGAGGGCCTCTCCAAGAAAAAGAATGATGAGTGCAATATTAAGTATGAACATAAACATTTGTTTAGAATGAGAAAAGAAATCAAGACAGATTATAAAAGGCTAAGATTCTGATCCATCTTTTCTGAGACCTTTAGGCAATTTTATAGAAATGCTTCTTGATTGCAAACTGCTTCCTCTCAACTACCAGACTACAACTCCCAGCAGCCCCTAGCTCTCCCAAGGGCCCATGCGAATGAGGGGGCCCTGAAATTTAATCCTCACTGACTTCACAATAAATTCTTCTTCCTTCCTTCTTTCCTTATAAGGCAAAGTGCTAATCTTCACTCCAGTGGCCTTTGCTGTAGGCTAACTCCAGCAAATATGCACAAGGCCAGTTAAACTGATTTAGCTGGGAGTAATCTTCACAGAATAAATTCTGATGTGGTGAAGGTACAGGTAGAAAAAATGGATTATTGGATCTGAGTTATACCCTCTTCATTCTTCCTAGGGAATCTGAAAACAGCAAAGGGGACCTGCGGACATCCCAACATAGTTTAGGTATTTACTTCAGCCAGGCTGTGCAAGCTGGTTAATAAAATCCTTTGGCCTTGAATTTATTAATTCACTTAGGTTGCAAGAGGTATTTCTTCCCCGCTATTTAGAAATCCTCACTGACTCTCCCCTGGTATGGGTAATACACACCAGGAAAGAGAATCAATAATTTCTTAGCAAATGCAATTTGTTTGATGGATAAATACAAGGTGTTCAAAGGAAGGGCTTTAATGATAAAAATGAGGAGTACCATTCTGCTCCAAATCCTCCCTTTACAGATGCTAAAACTGAGTCCAGAAAGTGGAAGAGATGTATTAAAAACCATAGTCAGGCAGTAGCAGAGCCAGAATAGAATTTCCGGTCTGGGCTTCTCTTTGACTGAAATCTGTTTCTAACAGAAGGCAGAGGAATGACCCAGAAGGCAAATAACACGAACCTGTTAAATTGGGTTTGGAGCTGCTGACAACCTGGTGAGGAGATGGTGGGCCAGGCTGGCTCTCTGATGGGAGGTGTACAAACCAGCCTGAGACAGCTGCAGGGTTATTTGGCAGACAGTGTCAAGAGCCTTGAATATATACATGCCCCAGTCCCTGCTCCTGGAATTCTACCTCTCAGAATTAATTACGAGGGTATAATCAGAAGTAAGTGCAAATATATATATATATATATATATATATATATATATGTATATATATATATACACATATATATACACTTACTGCAGCATCATTTATAACTTAAGAAATTAACATAGGGGCACCTGGGTGTCTCGGTTAAGTGTCTGACTTCAACTTGAGTGGTGATCTCACCTTTCATGAGTTTGAGCCCTGCTGGTGCTCTGTGATGACAGCTCAGAGCCTGGAGACTTCTTCGGATTCTAGGTCTCCCTCGCTCTCTCTGCCCCTCCCCCACTTGTGTGCTCTCTCGCTCTCTCTCTTTCTCAAAAATAAATAAATAAACATTAAAAAAAGAAATTAATATAAAATTTGATACATACACATAATTAAAATTTCAGTAGGAACAGTCTTATCATGAAACATAATGATCCCTTTCCTATCATTCCCTCTACTCGCTATTTCCACTGGCCAGACTGTGGCCTACGTTGCCTGTATTTTTTTCCTAGTATCTACCTTCATGTCTCAACCATATGCTCATACTGCTATTTCTTGATTTTTCAATTTCAGACATTATTCATTGATTCCTTATTATGGTAAGTGAGGATTTAGCTCCTCACACTCTCCTTTCCCACTGGTTCTCTTCATTTTTCCAGTATCACAATTGTTTGTTCCATCAATAATCCATTCTTGTGATTTTACAAGAGTTACTCACTCCACAGTGAGTGAGTTACACACTCCACAGACTGTGTGGAACACTCTGATTGCAATTGAGTTTCTATCCTTCTGTTGTTGTTATTGTTGTTTTTCCTGTGGCTCTTGCCTCATTTTTCCATTTGCTTAGTTTTCAGTATTCATAAAATTAGCTTTCCTTGTGTGTTCTGTGGGGTCTGCTACATGTCTATTATTTTTCTGCTTCCTTTTTTTAAATTAAAATATGTTGATTTTCTTTTTCTCAGGAATAGAATTTTGTGATTCATCACTTACATATAACACCAAGCACTCATCCTAACCAGTGTCCTCCTTACCCCTTTAGCTCTTGCCCCCACTCAACACCCTGCCAGCAACCCTGCTTGTTCTCTGTATTTAAGAGTCTCTTATGGTATCTCTCCCTCTCTAGGTTTTTATATTATTTTGCTTCCCTTCCCTTATGTTCATTTGTTTTATATCTTAAATTCCACACACGAGTGAAGCCATATGATATTTGTCTTTCTCTAACTGACTAATTTTGCTTGGCATAATACACTCTAGTTCCATCCATGTTGTTGCTATTGGCAAGATTTCATTCTTTGTGATCACTGAGTAATATTCCATTGAATATATATACCACATCTTTTTTATCCATTCATCTGTCAATGGACATTTGGGCTCTTTCCATACTTTGGCTATTGTTGATAGTGTTGCTATAAACATTGAGGTACATGTGTCCCTTCAAAACAGCACACCTGTATCCCTTGGATAAATACCTAGTAGTACAATTGCTGGGTCATAGGGTTGTTCTATTTTTAATTTTTTGAGGAATCTCCATACTGTTTTCCAGAGTGGCTGCACCACTTTGCATTCCACCAGCAGTGCAAAAGAGATCCTCTCCCTGCATCCTCCCCAACTTCTGTTGTTGCCAGAGTTGTTAATTTTAGCCTTTCTGAGAGGTGTGAGGTGGTATCTCATAGTGGTTTTGATCTGTATTCCCCTGATGACAGGTAATAATGAGCATTTTTTCCTGTGTCTGATAGCCATCTGGATGTCTTCTTTGGAAAAGTGTCTATTGATATCTTTTGCCTGTGCATTCATTTCTTCACTGGATTATTTGGGTTTTTTTTTTGGTGTTGAATTTGATAAGTTCTTATAGATTTTGGATACTAACCCTTTATCTGATATGTCATTTGCCAATATCTTCTCCCATTCCATTGGTTGCCTTTTAGTTTTGCTGAGTGTTTCCTTTGCTGTGAAGAAGATTTTATCTTGATGAAGTCCCAATAGTTCATTTTTGTTTTTGTTTACCTTGTCTCTGGAGACATGTCAAGTAAGAAGTTGCTGCAGCTGAGGTCAAAGAGGTTGTTGCTTGTTTCCTCCTCTAGGATCTTGATGCTTTCTGTCTTATGGTTAGGTCTTTCATCCATTTTATTTTTGTGTATGGTGTAAGAAAGTGGCCCAGGTTCATTCTTCTGCATGTCGCTGTCCAGTTTTCCCAACATCATTTGCTGAAGAGACTGTCTTTTTTCCATTGGATACTCTTTCCTGCTTTGTCAAAGATTAGTTGGCTATACATTTGTGGGTCCATTTCTGGGTTCTTTATTCTGTCCCATTTATCTATGTGTCTGTTTTTGTGCCAGTACCATACTGTCTTGATGGTTACAGCTTTGTAAGACAGCTTGAAGTCCAGAATTGTGATGCCTCCAACTTTGGTTTTCTTTTTCAAGATTTCTTTGGCTATTCGGGGTCTTTTCTTATTCCATACAAATTTTAGGATTGTTTGTTCTAGCTCTGTGAAGAAGGCTTGTGTTATTTTGATAGGGATTGCTTGTTTTTATTTATTTATTTATTATTATTATTTTTAGAGGCTCCATGCCCAATGTGGGGCTTGAACGCATGGCACTGAGATTAAGAGTCACATGCTGTACTGACTGAGCCAGTCAGATGCCCCTATCAATATTGTTTTTCAAATGGCCAGATATAGCAGATGTTCTATCAATTTCATTAAAATTTTTTTAAATAAAATTTTTTTTAATGTTTATATTTTTGAGAGAGAGAGAGAGTGCAAGTGGGAGAGGCGCAGAGAGAGAGGGAGACACAGGATCTGAAGCAGGCTGCAGACTCTGAGCTGTCAGGGCAGAGCCCGATGCAGGGCCGAAACTCATGAACCAAGGGATCATGACATGAGCTGAGGTCGGACGCTTAACCAGGCGCCCCTATCAATTTCATTTTTTTCCCCAGACATCTCTGTTCCAGAGCCTTTTGTTTCTCCATTTTGGAGTGTCAGCTAGATTTCTGGATCTGCCACAAGCTAATACCATCTGCCACAAGCTAATACCACAACCATTTTCCTGTGTTGTGTCTTCTGTCTCCTTCATCTTATTTCTTTCTCTTTCTAGGCTTATTCCCTTATTTTACTGGAGAACATCCTCCAGAAGTTTCTCTATTAAGGGGGCCTGTTAGGTAAATCTACTGAATCTTTGAGGCGCCTGGGTGGCTTAGTCGGTTAAGCATCTGACGTCGGCTCAGGTCATGATCTAACAATCCATGAGTCCAAGCCCTACATTGGGTTCACTGATGTTAGCATGGAGCCTGCTTTAGATCCTCTGTCTCCCTCTCTCTGCTCCTCCCATGCTAACTTTCTCTCTTTTAAAAATAAATAAACATTTTTTTAAAAAACTAATGAATCCTTGTGGATCAGAAACATCTTAATTCTACCCTTACATGTAATATTGTGTTGAAGTGAACAAAACTAGGTTGATATCCCATTTTTCTCCCCTCAGAATTTAAAAAGTCTTACTTAGTTGTTCTAGCTTCTAGTGTTACATTCTGATTTCAGAATGTCATCAGTTTTTCCCTTCTATGGAAACTTCCAAGAATTTCTTTTTATAGCTTGTAATCTGAAATTTTAAGATAATTTTATTCTTTTTATTCATCGTGCTGGGCATGTTGGTAGGCTTTTTCCATCTGGAGACAATTTCTCTTAATATAAAAGTATGTCAAATATCAATTGTGCATGGATTCCTTCTTAAAACACAAACAGTAATAGTATAGTTTGATTCTCTTCAATTTTTCTGTATTAAATTCTCAAACTCCCCAGAGTTATAAGATGCAGACCAGAAAGGGAGACATTTACTGAGATTATGAATGGCCACAGACATACTGAACCCTCTTTAAACTTATTATATCAATGACTCATTAACTTCAAGTGGAGGATGAAAATCCAGCCCATGTTAAATATACACACTTCCTTTTTTTCTTAAGATTAAAAAAATTTTTTTTTAATGTTTATTTATTATTGAGAGACAGAGTGACAGAGCATGAGCAGGGGAGGGAGGCAGAGAGAGGAGGAGACACAGAATCCGAAGCAGGCTCCAGGCTCCGAGCTGTCAGCACAGAGCCCGATGCAGGGCTCGAACCCACAGACCGTGAGATCATGACCTGAGCTGAAGTTGGACGCTCAACTGACTGAGCCACCCAGGTGCCCCTTAAGATTTTATTTTTAAGTAATCTCTATGCCCAATGTGGGGCTCAAATTCACAACTAAGAAATTAAGAGTCGCACACTCTTCCAACTGAACAATCCAGGTGCCCCATTTATACACATTACCTAACTTTTCCTTCTCACATTCTACTCAATTTGGGTTGATAGAATTTTGCATTTCTTTCATTCTTGAGATATGTATATGTCATTGATTCCTAATTCTTTTTTTTAAATTTATTTTTTTAAGCAATCTCTGCACCAAACATGGGGTATGAATCCTGAGATTGAACCTTGAGATTGAGTCACATGTTCTCCCAACTGAGCCAGCCAGTCACCCCCATTTCTTCCTAATTCCTAAAACCACTGAATTAAAAAAAAATTTTTTTAATGTTTATTTATTTTTGAGACAATGTGAGAGACAGAGTGCAAGCGGTGGAGGGGCAGACAGAGGCAGACACAGAATCTGAAGTGGGATCCAGGCTCTGAGCTGTCAGCACAGACCCCGAAGTGGGGCTTGAACTCATGAACCGTGAGATCATGACCTGAGCTGAAGATGGACGCTTAACTGACTGAGCCACCCAAGTGCCGCAAAATTTTATTTTTAAGTAATCTCTGCACTTGATATGGGGTTCAAACTCACAACCCCAAGATCAAGAGTCCCATGTTCTATCAACTGAGCCAGCCAGGTCCCCCAGGTGTCTTTCTTTCTTTCTTTCTTTCTTTCTTTCTTCCTGTTTAAAACCTTTTTTTTTAACATTTATTCATTCTTGAGAGACAGAGAGACACAGTGTGAGTGAGGGAGGGGCAGAGACAGGGAGGCACAGAATCTGAAGCAGGCCTCAGGCTCTGAGCTGCCAGCACAGAGCCTGACATGGGGCTCGAACCCACAAACCGTGAGATCATGACCTGAGCTGAAGTCGGACGCTCAACCGACTGAGACACTCAGGTGCCCCTGGGTGTCATTATTTCTATTTTACCGATAAGGAAACTGAAGTTAGGAGGACAGGTAACTTGCCCAGGTTCACCCAAGAAGGCTCTGTGTTGAATATGTCATGAGGGAAACAAATTCTTACTCTGGAAGTTTTACAGTCTAATGGCAAAACAGAAACACAAATGACTATGATATAAAATAATGCAAATAAATGGGAATTTAAAGGTACAAGTAATGGGTGCCTCTGTGGCTCAGTCAGTTAAGTGTCTTACTTAGGCTCAGGCCATGATCTTACAGTTCATGAGTTTGAACCCCACGTTGGGCTCTCTTCTGTCAGCACACAGCCTGCTTGGGATTCTCTGTCCCCTCTTCTCTCTGTCCCTCCCCCATTCTTGCTCTCTCCCTCTCTCAATAATAAATAAACATGCAAACAAAAAAGGTGGGGCACCAGGGTAGCCCAGTTGGTTAACTTCTGCTCAGATCATGATCTCACGGTTTGTGAGTTCGAGCCCTGCATCAGGTTCAGGGCTGACAGCTTAGAGCCTGGAGCCTGGTTAGGATTCTGTGTCTCCCTCTCGCTCTCTGCCCCTTCCCCACTCGCACTCTCTCTCTCTCAAAAATAAACATTAAAAAATTATTTAAAAAAAAGTTGCAAGTAAAATGTTCAGAGAGCACATAAGAAGGAGAATTTTGTTCTAATCTGGCAATGAGTGACAGGTGTTTGGGCTAGGCCCTGAAAGATAATTAGGATTTTTTTTTTTTTTTAAGTAAGCTCTACTGCTGTATGTAGGGCTTGAACTCACCGCCCAACCCCCCCAACCCCACCGAGATAAAAAGTTGCACACACAACTGACTGAGCCAGCCAGGCATCATAATAGGATTTTTTTTTTTCAATGTTTATTTATTTTTGGGACAGAGAGAGACAGAGCATGAACGGGCGAGGGGCAGAGAGAGAGGGAGACACAGAATCGGAAACAGGCTCCAGGCTCTGAGCCATCAGCCCAGAGCCCGACGCGGGGCTCGAACTCACGGACCGCGAGATCGTGACCTGGCTGAAGTCGGATGCTTAACCGACTGCGCCACCCAGGCGCCCCAGACCCCCACTTTTTTTTTTTTCAACGTTTATTTATTTTTGGGACAGCGAGAGACAGAGCATGAACGGGGGAGGGGCAGAGAGAGAGGGAGACACAGAATCGGAAACAGGCTCCAGGCTCTGAGCCATCAGCCCAGAGCCCGACGCGGGGCTCGAACTCACGGACCGCGAGATCGTGACCTGGCTGAAGTCGGACGCTTAACCGACTGCGCCACCCAGGCGCCCCGATAATAGGATTTTTTTAAAGTTAATTTATTTATTTTGAGAGAGAGAGAGAGTGTGTGAATGTGTGTCATTGGGAGAGGGGCAGAGAGAGAGGGGAAAAAGAGGGAATATTTCAAGCAGACTGTGCACTGTCAGCAAGGAGCCCAAAACGGGGCTCCAGCTCACTAACCTTGAGATCATGACCTGAGCTGAAGTGGATGCTTAACCTACTGAGCCACCCAGGCACCCCCCCCCACCCCAGGAGTCACATGGTCTTCTGACCGAGCCAGCCTGGTGCCCTAGCTGTCCTTCTTTTTTTTTTTTTTTTTTTTTTTTTTTTTTTTAAGTGTTTATTTATTTTTGAGATAGAACGCGCGCGCCTGCGGGCGTGCAAGTGGGGGAGGGGCGGAGAGGTAGACGAGGAATCCAAGGAAAGCTCCAGGCTCTGAGCTGTCAGCACAGAGCTGGCCACGGGCCTCAAACCCCCAACAGTGAGATTGTGACCTGAGCCAAAGACAGACGCTTAACCGACTGAACCACCCAGGCTCCCCAGGTGCCCTAGCTATTTTAACCATTTTTTTTTTTTTTCTGAGAGAGAGAGGGCATAAGTGAGCGAGGGGCAGAGAAAGAGAATCCCACAAGAGGCAGAGTGAGAGAAAAGAGAGAGAGAATCCCATGTAGGTTTTGCAGTGTCAGCATGGGGCCTCAAGTGGGAAGGGGCAGAGAGAGAGAGAGAAAGAGGGAATCCCAAGCAGACTCTGCACTGTCAGCGAGGAGCCCAAAGCGGGGCTCCAGCTCACTAACCTTGAGATCATGACCTGAGCTGAAGTTGGATGCTTAACCTTCTGAGACATTCAGGTGCCCCATGTCTTAACCATTTTTAAGCGTACAGTTCAATAGTGCTAAGCACATTCACATTATTGTGCTGCCATCATCGTGATCCATTTCCAGAACTTTTTCATCATGCAAAACTGAAACCATACACCAATTAAACAATAGCTCGCCTACTCACCCTTCCAATAGCCCCTGCCAACCACTATTCCACTTCCTGTTGCTATGAATTGGACAACTTTAGATACCTCACATAAATGGAAACATATAGCATTTGTCTTTCTGTGACTGGCCTGTTTCACTTAGCATCATTCTTCATAGTTGATCCATGTCACAGTGTGTGTCAGAATTCCCTTCCTTTTTAATGTTTAATAATATTCCATTGTATATATGGGCCACGCTTTGTTTATCCATTCATCCACTGATGGACACTTGGGTTGCTTCTACCTCTTAGCTATTGTGCATAATGCTACGAACATGGGTGTGCAAATATCTCTTTGAGAGCCTGCTTTTGATTCTTTCAGATATATACCCAAAAGTGGTGTTGCTAGATCATATTGTAATTCTATTAATTTTTTGATGAACTGTCATACTGTTTTGCATGATGGTGGTACCATTCATTGTACATTCTGTTATTTGCCTTTCTAACTGTGTTGATATTTGCACTGATGTTACAAATCCCTGGTAGGTTGATCTGCTATCCCCATAGCACAGTGGCCCCAAATCGCAAATGTATTCTTTACTGCCACACAATCACAGTAAAACAAATGTTCTTGAAGCAGTAAAAATTATTAGTTTTAATTTTACGAAATCTCAATCTTGAGTACATCTTTTAATATTCTGTGTGACGAAATGTGGTGAAATCATAAAGCCTTTAAACTGCACATCAAAGTATGAGGTTTATTCCAAGGGAAGGCACCTGTGCAGTCATTTAAGTTTGGAGCAAATCTAGCTGCTTTTATTAGGGGATGTCATTTTTACTTGAAAGAATGATTGACAAATGATGGTTATACAGACTTGGGTATTTGGCAGGCATTTTCTCAAAAGTGAATGAAATGAGACTATTACTTCAAGGAAAACAACGCACAGTATTTGTTGCCAATAATAAAGTTCAAGCTTTCACATGAAACTAGAATTTTGGAAAACTTGCATCTGTCATCAGGACCTTGACAGTTTTGAAATACTTCAAATCTTTTATGATGAGATGGGTGGTGACATTCATGAATGAGATTTTTGATGTTTTATAATGAAACATGTGAGTATTTGGAAGATCAGCATAATGTAGTGAATCAATATTTTCCAAACAACCAATGCATGGTGTCCTAAAATTATTTATGAGTTAGGGTCCTGGCTGGATCAGTCAGTGGAGTGTGTGACTCTTAATCTTGGGGTTGTGAGTTGAAGCCCCATGTTGGATATAGAGATTACTTTAAAAAAAAATGTTTTAACTCTTCATGGGTAGAACATCTATTTAAGATACAAGATAGACCAATGGATTTTAATGTAACAGAATAAAAAATTCACTGAAACTAACCTTTAATAAACTCCACACTGAAACTAAACTTTAATAAACCCCATATGTTGATTATTAATATAATACCAAAGAATATCCACATCCAGAAAGGCTTTTAAAATACTTGGGGTGTCTGAGTGGCTCAGTTCATTGAGCATCTAACTCTTGATTTCAGCTCAGGTCATGATCTTGCAGTTTGTGAGTTTGAATCCCACATTGGGCTCTGTGCTGACAGTGTGGAACCTGCTTGTAATTCTCTCTCTTTCTCTCTGTCACTCCCCCACTCATGCACTCTCTTTCTCAAAATAAATAAATAAGCTTAAAAAGTTAACTAATTAATTAAAAATAGTTGTAACAAATATTCTTTAATCTCAATGCAAAAGATGTAACAAAAGTACAGACAAGAGGTTTCAATACAGTGGAGACTTTAAGGATACTTAAAACCAGGGGCGCCTGGGTGACTCAGTTGGTTAAGTGTCCAACTTCGGCTCAGGTCATGATCTCACAGTTCATGAGTTTGAGCCATGAACTGGGCCTTCTGCTGTCATGCAGAGACTGCTTCAAATACCCTGTCGCCCCTCTCTCTCTGGCCCTCCCCTACTCGTGCTCACTCTCTCTCTCAAAAAAATAAATATACATTAAAAAAAAAAAAGAGTGCTTAAAACTACAAGCTACTAGGGCACCTGGGTGGCTCCCTGGGGAAAGGATCAGTGGAGAGGGGCAGAGAGAGAGGAAGAGTGAGGGAGAAGGAGGGAGAGGGAGGTAGAGAGAGAGAATCCCAAGTAGCCTCTGCAATGTCAGCTCAGGGCTCAAACCCAAGAACCATGCAATTGTGAACTGAACTGAAATCAAGTGTCAGACACTTGGGGCACCTAAGTGATTCAATTGGTTAAACGTTGGACTTCAGCTCAGGTTATGATCTCACGGTTCACGGTTCCAGCCCTGCATCGAGCTCTGTGCATGCAAAGCCTGCCTGGGATTCTCTCTCTCTCTGCCGCCCCCCTGCCCTGCCCTAAATAAATAAATAAATAAACTTTAAAAAAAGGAAAAAGCACTACAAGATACCATTTTTCATGTAATTAATCCGCAATGCTTAAGAAGTCTAGTAAAGATGCTTAGTTGGTACAGAGAAAAGGTACAAAGAAACAGTCACTTTGACACATAGCTTCTGAAGGAACAGACTTTTATAAAACATTAATATCTATTAATATTTAAAATATATGTGTATGGGGCACCTGGCTGGCTCAGTTGGTAGAGTATGCAACTCTTGATCTTGAGGTTGTGAGTTTAAGTGCCATGTTGGGTGTAGAGATACATAGAAGGAAGGAAGGAAGGAAGGGAGAAATGAAGAAAGGGAGAGAAGAAGGAAGAAAGAAAGAAAGTTGGTTAAAATAAAATAAAATAAAATATATGTGTATGTTGACCCAGAAATTCCACTTTTAGGAATTTATACTACAAACATATGCACATTTGTTTAAAATTATATATACAGGGAATGGAAAGACTCTAAGTGCCCATAGAGGATGGTTAAATAAATTAAGCTATCCATATAATGGCATAGTATGAAGCCATTGAAAAGAATTGATCAGTTTTATGGGCTTAGTACGTAATTATCTCTAAAATATGTTGTTAATGAAAAAACAAGGTTGAGAACAATATACACAGTTTGCTGTCATCTATGAAAAATGTGTGTGTGTTGGGGGGTCTTGTGGATGTGCAGCCTCTGAAAACGTATACAAGAAACGTATATAAACTTGTTGGAATCACTATGTTGTACACCTGAAACTAATGTCACATTGAGTGTCAACTATACTCAAATATACATATATATATTATATATATATAATATATATATAATAAAGTAGAGTAAGTGAAGTTTGAACAAACAATTTTGTTTAAATAATAAAAATTTAAAAATAAAGAAAGGGGTGTCTGGGTGACTCAGTTGGTTAAGCATCCATCTGTTGATTTCAGCTCAGGTTATGGTCTCACGTTTTTGTGAGTTTGAGCCTTGCATGGGCTCTGTACTGGTGGTACAGAGCTCCTTGAGATTCTCCCTCTTTCTCTGCCCCTCCCCTGCTCATGCTCTCCCTGTTTCTTTCAAAATAAATAAATTAGCTTTTAAAAAAATTTTTTTTAACGTTTTTTATTTTTGAGACAGAGAGAGACAGAGCATGAACGGGGGAGGGTCAGAGAGAGGGAGACACAGAATCTGAAACAGGCTCCAGGCCCGAGCTGTCAGCACAGAGCCCGACGCGGGGCTCGAACTCACGGACCGCGAGATCATGACCCGATCCGAAGTCGGCCGCGCAACCGACTGAGCCACCCAGGCGCCCCTAAATTAGCTTTAAAAAAAATAAAGAAAAAAAAAAAAAAGAAACTTGTAACAGTGGCTGCCTCTGAGGTGGAGAATTAGGTTGCTGGAAGACAATCATGGAAGGGAGAATTACTTTTCACTATATGACCTTTTATGTCCTTTTTTTCTTTTACTTTATGTCTTTTAAAAAATTCACATCACCCTGGGTGGCTTAGTGGGTTAAGCATTAGACTTTGGTTCAGGTCGTGATCTCACAGTTTGTGAATTCAAGCCTTGCGTCAGGTTCTGCACTGACAGCTCAGAGGCTGGAGACTGCTTTGGATTCTGAGTCTCCCTCTCTCTCTGACCCTACCCCACTCACACTCTGTCTGTCTCTCTCCCTCAAAAATAACATAAGCATTAAAAAAAATTTTTTTAATAAAAAATTCACATTAGGATTAGGTTTTATTGTTCACAATTTTACATAAGTAATTAAAAAAGTAAAATAGTTCCAACAACAATTGGTGAGGATCTTACAGCAAAATGGACGAATATGATAAATATTGCCAAAGTGGAATCAATTGGTCTTGATAACTGATTTGATTTTGAGGGTTTGGATGGTGATAGGGCTAAAAGGAAAGACAAAGAAGAATTAAAGATGATATGGGGCACCTGGGTGGCTCAGTCAATTGTGTCCCACTCTTGATTTCCACCAGGGTCATGGTCCCAGGGTCATGGTTTGAACCCAAGGTCGGGCTCTATGCTGAGTGTGGAACCTGCTTGAGATTCTCTTTCTTTCCCTCTGGTCCTGTCCCCTGCTTGCTCACTCTCTCTATCTCAAATAAAATTTGAAAATTAGGAAAAAAATTTTTAAAAAGATGATTTGGTTTCCCAGACAGAATGATTGATGGTGTCATAACCCTGAAGAAAAGCAAAAGGAGAGGTTTATGGGTGGCAGTGGGGAGAGGGGTAAGAGACAGTGAGTGTTAGGCCTAGATGTTCCTATCATTTATGGGAGATGCACTTATAATTTACTAAAAGCTGCTAAATATATTTTTACAAACATAGTCTCTTGAATTCAAACAAACAACAAACAAAACTATAAGAGGTAGGAATTACTATCCCTATTTTACAGTAATAAAATAGCCTTATTGATGTGTCGAATCTTGCATAACCCTGAACAGCTCTGAAGTGGCAGAGGCTGGACTTGAATGAAAGCTGGTCTTGTACTCCAAGAAAGTTTTTCCCCTCATATACCAAATGCCAGGCTTTGACTGGCAGAGGAAGCAGCTAAGAGAACAGGCTTTGGGCTTGAACAAACTTGGATTCAAATACCAACTCTGTTAATTCCTAGCCGTATGACCTTAAGCAAGTTACTTCACCTTTCAAACATCACTTTCTCCCTCAGTATCTAGTAATGAGATTTAAATTGGATGATATATCTACAGCCTTCGGCAGACACACAGTTGTTTACACTAGGGCAGCTCAACTGTCATATTGATTGGACATGAGACACATCAGTCAGCAAATTGCCAATAAGAACTTTAGCTCTGGAGTTAAGGAAGGAGTACAGATTTACCTCATGTAATGATCATTCACTTAGTGAGCGTTTGCCATAGAAACTGTTCTACTTTTTCTTCAGTATGACAAGTTTTTCATTTAAAAAATAGTAAAAATATAATCTATTTTTATACCATAATTTTTCAATGCTGTAGTTTTGTGCAAAGACACCACTTTACTTGGCACAATAGATTTACTCAGAGAATATCATTTGAAAAAATTTGAATTGTGCTCCAGATTTAGATGAACACAAATTTTTTTTCTTTTGCATATGGATACCAAGTGAGAAAAATGAGATATCTTTTAGGATCCTGCAGTTAGTTGTTTGTATATGTCATCTACATTTTTCTTTTTTTTCCCCAGTCTGTATGTGTGTATGTATGTATGTATTTACTTATTTTTTCTTAAAGCATATTTATTTACTTTGAAAGAGAGATCATGGGGGGAGGAGAGAGAGAGAGAAAGAGAGAGAGAGAGAGAGAGAGAGAGAGGAAAGAGAGAGAGAGAGAAAGAGAGAGAACCCCAAGCAGGCTCTGCACTGTCAGCACAGAGCTCAAATGCAGGGCTCGAACTTATGAACTGCTAGATCATGACCTGAGCTGAAATCAAGAGTCTGACACTCAACCTACTGAGCCACGCAGGCACTCCATATTTAAATTTTTTTTAAGTTTATTTATTTATTTTGAGGGTGGGAAAGGCAGAGACAGAATGAGAGAGAGAATCCCAAGCAGGCTCTGCACCTGCAGTGTAGAGCCCAATGCCAGGCTCAAACTCACAAATGGTGAGGTCATGACCTGAGATGAAACCAAGAGTCAGACACTTAACCCACTGAGCTACCCAGGCACTTTTCAAGTTTTTTATTTAAATTCCAGTTAGTTAACATATAATGTAATATTAGTTTCAGGAATAGAATTTACTAATTCAACACTTAACATATAACACCTAGTGCTTATCACAAGAAGTGCCCTCTTTAATCCCCATCACCCATTAACCCATCCGCCTGTCCTCCTCCCTCCTGCAGCCCTCTGTGTGTTCTCTATTGTTAAGTCATTTTCATTTTTCAAAGCACTTTTGTATGTAGCCTTTATTTTACTCTAGGAGTGTTTTTCCATGTTATAATTTATTTTTAAGCTCAGTTTAAGTGCAAGATAACCATGAGCCTGAAAAGATGGAAAAACTGGTGAAAATGGTCAACAAGAGAATGTACCCTCCTAAAAAGTAACTTCCTTGCTCCCTTACTCCACTAACCACATCTCATAATCAAGTCTTTCTTTGATGAGTTGAATATAATTACTTGAATATTGAATATAATTAATTACATTTTATGGACAAGATATTAACCTTCTAAGAGCTGTTTATTTGAAGGTTAGTATGGTATATTACATAGTACACATTATATACACAAACCATTATATATAATGGTATATATTGTATGCTCTTATATATTATAATATATAAGACATATAACGTAATATACCATATAATGGTATATATTTATATTATATTATGGTATATAAATCTCCTTACTGCTGCTGTATAAATAACTTAAAAATTTTTTTTGAAGTTTTTATTTATTTTTGAGAGACAGAGAGAGACAGAGCACAAGCGGGGGAGGAGCAGAGAGAGGGAGACACAGAATCCAAAACAGGCTCCAGGCTCTGAGCTGACAGCACAGAGCCTGATGTGGGGCTTGAACTCATGAACCACGAGATCATGACCTGAGCTGAAGTCAGACGCTTAAACCGACTGAGCCACCCAGGCGCCCCTGCTGTATAAAATAACTTAATTACAAACTATATCCCATCATATTTATGGGTCCCACCTATAACTTGATACTATAGAGTGTGTAAACAGGAGGATGGAAAACTTGAGAGCCAACTTAGACCTCAAGTATACAAATAATTTTTTTTTTTCAACGTTTATTTATTTTTGGGACAGAGAGAGACAGAGCATGACGGGGGAGGGGCAGAGAGAGAGGGAGACACAGAATCGGAAGCAGGCTCCAGGCTCTGGGCCATCATCAGCCCAGAGCCCGACGCGGGGCTCGAACTCACGGACCGCGAGATCGTGACCTGGCTGAAGTTGGACGCTTAAACCGACTGCGCCACCCAGGCGCCCCAAGTATACAAATAATTTTAAACGTAAAGAAATCTATTTATCAGCAATGAAAATAAATGTTAAGCAATGAAACAGATTCGTATATTCACATATATATATACTATATATTATAATGTATAGCATATGATATATAATTACAGTTACACAATATGATCTATAACATTATGATTATGATATATACCATATTATTATTTTATTTTTACTATATACCTTTATATAATGATATATGTTATATATTATAATCTCTTATTATATATTATAACCTATTATAAATTATAAATTACTGGGGTGCCTGGATGCCTCCATCAGAGGAGCATGCAACTCCTGATCTCAGGGTCACGAGTTTGGCTCCACTTTCAGTGTAGAGATTACTTAAATAATAAACTTAAGAAAATAATAACTTATAAAATTATTATGTAAGTTATACCATTATATAATACATGAATCTATTTCAATTGCTTAATATTTATTTTAATTGCTTAATAAATAGATTTCTTACCTTTAAAAATTATTTATATACCTTCGGTTCTAAATTGGCTCCCAAGATTTCCATCCCCTGGTGTACACACTCTATAAGATCCTATCCCCTTAAGTTATAGGTGGGACCTGTAATATGATAGGATAGTTTTGTGATTAAGTTTATTTTATACAGCATCAGTAAGGACATTTTAGAGATATAACGAGGTCCCTAATCAGTTGACTTCAAGGTAATCAAAGGGGAGATAGCCTTGGGTGGGCCTGATAATCAGCTTGACTTTTTATGAAGGGGCCTAGATGTCACAGATAGAAGAGGTCACAGAGATTAGAAACATCAGATGCTCATCTGTTGACCTTGAAGAAGAAAACTGCCAGGTCTTAGAGAGAGCCATGTGGTAGGAAATGGTGGATGGCCTCTACAAACCAAGGGCCTCAGTCCTATGACAAAGGAATTGAATTCAGCCAATAACCAATGAGCTTGGAAGAGGATTCCAAGCCAAAGATGAGATTGAAGTTCTGGATGATACCTTGATTTCAGCTTGATAAGAACAGAACAGGGGACCCAGCTAACCCATGCCCGGATTTCTGACCTACAGAAACTATGAGATATTAAATTTGTGTTTAGTCCACACAATTATTATGCAGCAGTAGAAACTGGTACAAAATGTGTGTAAATTAGCTATTACCACAAGAATTCTATTTAATAAACCTTTCCAAAACTCAGTGGTTTAAAGGAACCACCGTTTATTTGTTATGACTCTGTTGGTCACCTGGGCAGTTCTTTCGACCTGGGCTGGGCAAGGCTAATCTCACCTGAACTTGTTCATGAATCCATAAATACTTGCTGGGTTTGCTGGGGGTTGGTTAGTCTAGAATGGACTTGGCTCCACTCCACATGGTCTCTCATCTCCCAGCAGGCTAGGTGTGTTTGTTGTCATGGTAGTGTCAATGTTAAAGAGAAGAAGAGAAACCATATAAGCAATTGTTCAATTGCTTGAATGAAGTTTTTTACTGTCTCATTGACTGAAGTAAGTCCCATGAGATGAGAAATGAAAATATGCCCACACAAAGACGTGTGAAAAAGTGTTCATAGTAGTTTTATTTGTAAGAGTCAACAACTGGAAACAATTGAAATGTTCATCAATAATAGAAAGAATAAACAAATTGTGGCATTCTCACAAAATGGAATGTAATTCAGCAATAGAAGAGTGAATTACTGACATAAGCAACAGTGTAGATGAACATCAAAACCATTGTGTTGAGGAGTGCCTGGGTGGCTCAGTCATTTGAGTGTCTGCCTTTGGCTCAGGTCATGATCTCACAGTTTGTCAATTTGAGCCCCGCATCAGGCTCTCTGCGGTCAGCACAGAGCCTGCTTCAGATCCTCTGTCCCCTTCTCTTTCTCTTCCTCCCCTGCTCTTCCTCTCTGTCTCTCTCAAAAAATAAACATTAAAAAAAAAAAAAAAACCATTGTGTTGAGCCAAAGGGTGAGACACAAAAGAGTGTATCTGAATAATTCCATTTATAAGACATTGAAAAACAAAGATAAAGCTAATCCATGGTGATAGAAATCAAAATAATGGTTGTTTAAAGGGGATAGGAGTTGAGTGGAAGGGGGCATGAGGGCACTCTCTAGGGGAAATGTGCTTTATCTTGATTGGGGTGGTGGTTACACAGGTATATGAATTTATCAAAATTCATAAATTGGGGCACCTGCGTGGCTCAGTTGGTTAAACTGCGGACGTCGGCTCAGGTCATGATCTCAGAGTTCGTGAGTTTGAGCCCTGCATCGGGCTCTGTGCTAACAGCTCAGAGCCTTGAACCTGCTCTGGATTCTCTGTGTGTGTGTCTCTCTCTCTGCCCCTCCTCGCTTGCTCTCTCTCTGTCTCTCAAAAAATGATATGACATTAAAAAAAAATTAAAAAAACCAAAATTTGTTAAATTGTACACTTTAGATCTATGCGTTTATTCCTAAATTTTTTATATTTATTATATTTTAATATACCTATATTATTATACCTAAATTTTACCTTAAAAACAAAACAACAAGATTTAGTGGAAAGAATATGTGTTGATGTTAAAAAGTCTTGATTTATTTATTTATTTATTTATTTATTTATTTATTTATTTTTAGAGAGAGAGCAAGCAGGGGAGAGGGGCAGAGGGGGAGAAAGAGAGAGAGAGATGCTTGAGCAGGCTTCACATGTGCAGAGCTTGACGCAGGGCTCAATCCTAGGACTCTGGGATCAGGACCTGAGCTGAAATCAAGAGTCAGATGGTCAAGCAACTGAGCTACCCAGATGCCCAATCTTCGAATTTAAATACCATTTTTACTTCCCAGCTGTGTAAAGTCACTTACTTTTGATAGAGCTTAATTTTTTTCATGTACAAAATGCGAAAGTTGTATATCTTGTTGTTGTGGTGGTGGTAAAATATACATAACATAAATTATCATTTTACAGATTTTTTAAAAAGATTGTATTTTTTGGTAATCTCTACACCCAATGTGGGGCTTGAGCTCACAACTCCAAGTTCAACAGTTGCAATGGTACACTGACTGAGCCAGCCAGGCACATCCTCATTTTAAAATTTTTATTTATTGGGGTGCCTTGGTGGCTCAGTCGGTTAAGCGTCCGACTTTGGCTCAGGTCATGATCTTGCGGTTCATGAGTTCAAGCCCCACGTCGGGCTCTGTGCTGACAGCTCAGAACCTGGAGCCTGTTTCAGATTCTGTGTCTCCCTCTCTCTCTCTCTGACCCTCCCCCATTCATGCTCTGTCTCTCTCTGTCTCAAAATAAATAAACGTTAAAAAAAAATTATTTTATTTATTTATTTATTATTTATTTATTAAGTGCATTTATTTTTTGAGAGAGAGAGAGCATGAGCAGGGGAGGGGCAGAGAGAGAGGGAGAGGAAAAAGAATCCCAAGCAAGCTCCCACCATCATCAAGGAGCCCAATGCAGGGCTCGAACTCACAAATTGTGAAATCATGACCTGAGTTGAAATCAAGAGTTGCACGCTTAACTGACTGAGACACCAGGCTCAGCTTAATGATTTTAAAGTGTACAGTTTTATAGCATTAAATACATCTAATACTGTTCTGCAACCATTACCAGTATCCAGCTCCGTAACTTTTTTTATCTTTCCCAATCAAAGCATTGTACCCATTAAATACTAAGTGTTGGTTCTCTTCTCCCCTAGCCTCTGGCATCTACACTTCTACTTCCTGTTGTATGAATGGGACTATTCTTGATATCTTATATAGGTAGAATCATACAATATTTGTCCTTTCGGGTGAATGGCTTTTTTTCACATAGTATGTTCTTCAAAGATTCATCCATGTTGTGATGTGTGTCAAATTTCCTTCCTTTTAAAGGCTGATGACTATTCCATTATGTGGATGTACTACATGTTTTTTATCCATTCATCTGTTGATGGACACTTAGGTTGCTTCACTTTTTTGCTATTATGAATAATGTTCTGAACGCAGGTATACAAATATCTGTTTAAGCCCCTGCTTTCACTTCTTTTGGGTATATATCCAGAAGCATATATGCTGGATCATATGATAATTCTATGTTTAATTTTTTGAGGAATTACCTGCCAAACACTTTTCCACAATGGCTGCATCATTTACATTCTCACCAGCAATGTACATGTGTTCCATTTCCTCCATATCCTCACCAATATTCATTTTCTGTCTTGTTTTGTTTGTTTTTATATAGCCATCCTAATGTGGGTAAAGTGGTATTTTATTGTGTTTTTGATTACATATTCCAATGACTAGTGATGCTGAGCACCCTGTTCTAAGCTTATTGGCCATTTATCTTCTTTGGAGAATTGTCTGTTCAGACCTTTGCTCATTTTTTAATTGGTTGTTTTTTGTTGTTTTTGTTCAGTTGTAAGAGTTCTTTATATATTCTGGATATTAATCCCTCATCAGATATGTGATTTGTAAATATTTTCTCCCATTCTGTGGGTTGCCTTTTCAGTCTGTTGATAGCCTTTGATGCACAAGGTTTTTTGTTTGTTTGATTTTGATTTTGTTTTTGTTTTTTTAAATTTTTAAGTTTATTATTTATTTTTATTTACTTAAAAATGTTTTAATGTTTATTTTTGAGATAGAGAGAGAGATCACATGTGAGTGGAGGAGGGCAAAAAGAGGAGGGGGGACAGAGGATCCTAAGTGGGCTCCATGCTGACAACAGAAAACCTGATGTGGTGCTTAAATTCACCAAATTCAGATCATGACCTGAGCCAAAGCTGGACACTTAACTGATTGAGCCATCCAGGTGTCCCGAGTTTTATTTTTTATTTTTTCAGAGAAAGAGAGAATGTGAGAGAGAAAGGGGCAGAGAGAAAGAGAGAGAAGAGAGAATCACAAGCAGACTCCATGCTGCAGTGCTGAGCCCATCTCGGAGCTTGATCTCATGAACAGTGATATCATGACCTGAGCTGAGATCAAGAGTTGGACTCTTAACTAACTGAAACACCCAGGCTCCCCCACAAGTCTTAATTTTGATGAACTCCAAACTTAGCTATATTTTTCTTCGTTGGCTATCCTTTTGGTGTCATATCTAAAAATGATTCCAAATCTATTGTCATGAAAAATTTCCCTTATGTTTTATTCTAAGAGTTTTATAGTTTTAGTTCTTGCGTTAGATCTTTGGTCCATTTTGATCCAAATTTGTGTATATGTTATAAGGTAAGGGTCCAACTTCATTCCTCTGTGTGTAGTATACAGGTTTCTCAACACCATTTGTTGAAAAGACTGTCCTTTTCCCATTGAAACGGTCTTGGCACACCCTCAACCCTATATGGAGGTTTCTTTCTGAGCTCTCCAATCTATTTCATTGTTCTGTATGTCTGATTTGTCCCAGTACCCCCACTATTTTAATTTTTGTAGCTTCATAATAAGTTTAAAATCAGACAGTATGAGTCCTCCAGGTTTGATTTACTTTTTCAAGTCCTCTTTTCGCTATTTGGGGTCCCTTGAAGATGCTATATGAATTTTAGGTTGGATTATTCTAGTTCTGCATACTAACTATGTATGAAACTTTTGATAGGGATTGCACTGATCTGTACATCACTTTGGATAATATTGACATCTTAACAATATTAAGACATTAAATCCATGAATGTGGATGTGTGTCCATTTATTTGTGTCTTATTTAATTTCTTTCAGAAATGTTTTGTAGTTTTCATTGTACAATCTTTTACTTCCTTGGTTAAATTGATTTTTAGGTATTATATCTTTTTGATGCTATTATAAATGGAATTATATGTATACATGTAATTCCTTTTCATATTGTCCAGTATTAGTATATAGAAATGCAACTTATTTTGCATGTTGACTTTGTATCCTGTTACTTTGATAAATTGACCTCATTTGTTCTAACAATTATTTGTGGAATCTTTAGGGTTTTCTACAAATAAGATCATATCATCTGTGAACAAAGACTTCCTTTCCAATTTGGATGCTTTTGATTTTTTTTCTTGCCTAATTGCTCTATGATTCCATCACTACATTGTATATAACTAGTAAAGTGGGGATGCTTGCTATGTTTCTGATCTTTGAGGAAATGTTTTAGTCTTTTATCATTGAGTATGATGTTTGCTGTGGGTTTTCATATGCAGCCTTTGTTATGTTGGGATAGTGTCCTTCTATTCTTAGTTTGTTGAGTGTTTTTATCATGAAAGGGTATTTATTTGTCAAATGCTTTTCTGTATCAGTTGATATGGTCACGTGGTTCTTTTTCCTTCATTCTATTAATTGATCTATTACATTGATTGATTTCATACGTTGAACCATCGCTGCATTTCAGAAATAAATCTCACTTGGTCATACACATAATCCTGTTAACATGCAGTTGAATTCAGTTTACTTGTTTTTGTTGAGGATTTTTGCTTCAGTGTTCATAAGGGATAATGATCTATAGCTTTCTTTTTTTGTAGTGTCTTTGGCTTGGGAATCAGGGCAATGCTAACCTAATACAATGAGTTAGGAAGTAGTCTTTCCTTTTCAATTTTTTGGAAGAATTTGAACAGAACAGATATTAGTTCTTAAACATTTGGTGGAATTCACCAGTGATGACATCAGGTCCTGGGCCTTTCTTTGTTTCTATTTTTTTTAAGTTTATTTATTTGTTTGAGAGACAGAGAGAGCACAAGCAGGGGGAGGGGAGGGGCCGAGAAGAGAGGGAGAGAGAGAATCTTAGCAGGTTCTGTACTGTCAGCACAGAGCCTGACTTGGGGCTTGATCTCACAGACTGTGAAATAATGATCTGAGCCAAAATCAAGAGTTGGACGCCAAACTGACTGAACCACTCAGGTGCCCATATTTCATTTACTTATTTTTAAAAACTGTTTATTTCTTTATTTCAAGAGAGAGCTTGTGAGCAGGCGAGGGGCAGAAAGAGAGGGAGAGAGCTAATCCCAAGTGGGCTCCATGATGTCAGCCCAGAGCCCTACATGGGGCTTAAACTCATGAACCATGAGATCATGACCTGGGCTGAAACCAAGAGTCCGACTTTTAACCAACTGAGCCATCCAGGCACCCCTAAATATTTTATTTTAAGTAATGTCCACACCCAACACAGGGCTTGAACCCATACTTGAGATCAAGAGTCACATGCTCTACTGACTGAGTCAGTCAGGCATTCTATCAGATTTTCTATTCATTATTTAGTCTTGGTAGCAATTTGTCCATTTCAGCTAGATTATCCAATTTATTGGCAGATAATTGTTCACTCTTTTATGATCCTTTTTATTCCTGTAGAATTGGTAGTTATGTCTCCACATTCATTTCTGATTTTAGTTGTTTGAGCCTAATCTTGTTTTTCTTGGTCAATCTAGCTAAAGGTTTGTCAATTTTGTTGATCTTTTCCAAGAACTAACTCTTGGCTTTGTTGATTTTATCTCACTAGGTTTTTGTGAGGATTAAATAAGATGATGTGATACCAATTCCTAAAGAAGAAATACAAATGGTCAAGAGTCATATTTTAAAGAGTTCAGCTTCTTCAAATAATTCAAAAAAATTAAGTTAACAGTAAGACACCATTTTATCAAATCATCATAGTTAGAAACAGAACCCAGCCAGAAGTCAACACCTTGTGTGGGTTTAGTTACTAAAAGGAGACACTTAGGGGGGCTTCAGGGACATTGGTAATATTTTATTTATTGACCTTGGAGCTGGTTTGATGTTTAAAAATTCATCAAGCAATGAGGAGTTATTGTTTATAGGGTATAGCATCTCTGTACCTAATAAAGAATTTCCTATACTCAATAAAGAATTCCTGAATTGGATGGTGTTGATGGTTTCAGAACTATTTGAATGTCCTTAATGTCAATGAATGTACACTTAAAAATGGTAAGATGGGGGTGACTGGGTGGCTCAGAAGGTTAAGCATTTGACTTGCAATCTCAGCTCAGGTCTTGCTCTCAGAGTCATGAGTTCAAGCCCCACATTGGGCTCTGTGCTGGGCATGAAGCCTACTTAAAAAAATGATAAGATGGTAAATTTTAGGCATGCCTGGGTGGCTTGGTCAGTTAAGCGTTGGACTCTGGATTTCAGCTCAGGTCATGATCTCATGGTTTGTGAGTTCAAGCCCCACATTTGGCTATGTGCTGGGAGTGTGGACCCTGCTTGTGATTCTCTCTCACTCCCTCTCTCTCTGCCCTACCCTGCTCACTCTCTCTCTCTCTCTCAAGATAAATAAACTTTTAAAAAAGATGAAAAATTTTATACTGTGTGTATTTCACTACAATTTTAAAAGTTTATTCAACTATATATATTTGTGCACTTTTATGTATATTACTTATATTTTAATTATTAAAAAATATAGTAATAGGATGGGAGTCTGCAGTAAGCAATCACTGCTGGTGAAAGTGTAACTGATAATTTCTGGAAGACAATCTAGCTACATGGCTATAAAGCTATAACCTTTGTCTCAGGAATTCTACATCTAGGAACTTATCCTGGGGCACCTGTGTGGCTCAGTCAGTTTAGTGTCCGACTTTGGCTCAGGTCGTGATCTTGGGGTCCATGAGTTCAAGCCCTGCATCAGACTCTGTGCTGACAGCTTAGAGTCTGGAGCCTGCTTCAGATTCTGTGTCTCCTTTTCTCTCTCACCACTTCTACTCTGTCTCTCTCTCTCAAAAAAAAAATAAACATTAAAAAAATTTAAAAAGACAGTGAAATTAAATTGGGATAGTTCTCAATAGCAGTCATAAAAGATGACAGAAGCAAATAAATCTAGAATTGGACATAATAGATTTAGCCAAGGGATGACATGATGCGTGATATAGCTTCTACACCTCATCTGTGTTAGATCACTAATAAGTTATTGAACCTACATGTGATTCAATAGATGTTTTCTACACAATGCCCCCAGCAGCCATTACCAGGTAATTGGAGCTGCCAATGAGGCCCTACCTAAGGTATTCTAATCATTTAACATTGTGAGAACACGGAGGACCATAAATGTAAGGGGACTGGCCAAAGGTCATTCAGTGGCTGACAGAGAACACCTATTCTGTATAATGTAAAATCTGTTTTCTTTTGAGATTTGAATCAGTTAACAATGCCCCAGAAACCAGCAAGGGCACATGAAAATCTATATAGGATGGATCATTTCTATCTAGGAAGACAGTTTCCTATGGCATTTAGAAATCCAAGGGGGCAGCAAGGGACAGAGAGCAGAATATTGATGTTCCTCCTCCTACCCCAGGGAGAAGGCAGAGGTTAATGAGGAGGAAAATGAAGATCCTTCCATAAGCCTCATAATTGTGTAATTCTTGAAAGTATCCCACCAGGTAGTAGGGAAAGAAGGATGATGTTCCTCTACAAGCAGCATCCCACAAGAGGGGACACTCAACTCTATTTGTTCTATTTGTTCAGGTTCTCACAACCAGAGTTTAAGAGTTCTTCAGAAACTAACCAGCCAACTAACTAACTAACCAACCAACTAAAGTAGTCCTCCTCCACTTTTTGTCCCAACTCCCTGTCTTACTTTCTTCTGAACATCCTCAGATTTTACCTAATAGATATAAATGTCTGATTTTCATTAAAACATATTTGAATCTAAGGGATAGAATTCCTCTAGGTAATAACTTCTTTGGGGAAGAAACTTCAAGTTTTTTATAGCTGCTCTCTGCACATATCCCTAAGATGGCATCCACAGGTATGAAGTGTTAATGTGTTGAGGAAGCCTGAAACCTTGGATCTATTTGGTGTCCTTGTGCTATACTTTGACTTGTCTAGATGTTCAGCAACCTATTGGTCAGTGAGTGGTGTATCTTGTAGCCTGGCCTCTCTAAGCTTGCTTATTGTCTGGAGGAACCACAACTCTTTCTGAAGTCTGGTTGTTACTACTTTTTGTTCTAGGTCCAGTGAGCTCTACAGAGCTACTTCCCCTAGAGTTGTCAGTTAGTCTCTTGGCTATCTTCCCTAAGTCTTCACAGGATATGTGGGAACTTCTAGATACATTCTATACCTCAGTGGGGATAAGGGCCACTAACTTGTAGAACTTCTTCCAAGATTCTGTGTCTAATTTTGTATATGGAAGAAGTTGTGTTCTAGTTCTTTAAACGTTTCGTCCCTGTCCTCATCACATAAGCTTTAATACCCACAAAATATGGATTCACCCCTAACTAAAAGGCACTCTGAGGGGCTAAATGCAGGCTTTCTTTCTCTTCCCAATACACAAGGCCATTACTTTTACTAAAGTAATGTAGCTGCTTGCCTGTGGGTGTGGATATAGTCTGCAAATCATCTTTACCTGGAATTCCAAACAGAAGCAAAGCAAAAATGCTTTCTATTCGGAAAGGCTAGAGTAGAAAGACAGAGGTGGTGTCTTTCAATCACTGCCTCTCTTTTCCTTCTTATTCCTTCTGCCATTTAACTAAGAGCCAGGCTTTTCTTTTACTTTCCTATGTCACATTTTCATGGCTTAGCTGTCCTAGATGAAAGGAGCATCTCCTCTGGAGTCTGGGGAGAAATGAGATTCTTACTATGTACCAAATTTTATAAGTTAAATGGAATTAAGGAAATTTAGCAAATTCTTTTTCTCTCCACTAAGCCTATTCTACTCTCTCCTGATTATGGAAATAAGTCTCAGAGCTCTACTTCAGGCCAGAGTCTAGGCTAGAACATGATTTAAAGAAAAAAATTAAAATGAATCAGCTTGATATTTGTTAAAGTATTATACTATTATATTTTACTTTTTTTTTGAGAAGTCAGAAGATTGGATTTGTACATGACATAATCCCATTTTAAATGTTGGCAAATAATTAAAAATTTAAAAATGTAGAATGTATAAAATAATATACTCTTCTAGTGCTAGGAACCAAAGGGTTCTAAGAGATTTAAAGATATTAACTAATTCTCCCAACAATGCATTTTACAGAGGAGGATACTGAGGCATAGAGCAAGTTACTTGACCAAGATCACATAGCTATATGTGATGCAAACCAAATACATGTCTATGGGGAAGATTTGTCTGCAAGGCAACCAATATGCAACCTCTAGTTCATGATATATTGGAATAAGCTAGAAAGAAAAAACCTTTGGATTCTGGCTTGGCTTCTCTGCTGAATGACCATGTAGTGGTCACTTAACCTCTGTAAATCCCTCTGTAAAATAAGCATAATATGATTAACTTTGCAGTGCTCACTAAGTGTTGGTTTTCTCTTTTCCTCCTATATGGATGCTAGCACTGAACATTCATGATACGCTTGTATATCTGCAATGCACAAATCTTGTCTATTGTTCAAGACCCAATATATTCCCAATACTTCCAGAAATAATCTGATATGATAGACAGTGCTAGACTTGAGGTCAATATGCTTGTTCCAGTCCTGATGCTGTTATGAATCGTTTGTGTGATCTCACAGAAGTTTCTGAACCTCAGTGACTCCATCTTTAAAATGTGGTGTTGGACTGAATCAAATGGCCTTCAGATGTGTCTTGAGAAATGCCACATTTCTCTAATGGTGGGAAGTGTCATGAAAGAAGAAGAGAGAGGGCAAGGGGAAGGATGGATGAGCGGATGGGTTCCCCATCTCCACTTCAAATTTAGCAACTCCATTTTAAGCTCAGATTTTATTAGAAGGGAATATTCTACTGCCAATAAAACAGGTGGAAACCACTAGACCTTTCATGTACCCATATTCTCTAAAACAATCTCTTTTTTTTTGGTTTCTCTTTTGGTTTCCTTTTTGTTCTAAACATGGAACTAAAAGATCTGACATGTTTTAAAAATTCCATCTGAAATATACATTCTTTCGTCCTTTCCTCTTTCCTACGCAGAAGTGAAGAGGCCTAAGCAAGGACAAACATGGATACTTCCAGTGATTCCACAGTTTTCAGCAAAATGTGACAGATTAAGAAACTTCTCAGTTTCAAAACAGCTACCAAGTGACATGCAAAAGTCACAAATGGTCTCTTTTATCCTGTGACTTTAGGAATTGCTCATTTGCATTTCAATGTTTCTTGCTGGGTGGGAATGACCTTCAGGAGGCAACTTCTTTGTATTTACCTGATTGTCTCTCAGCTATCATGAACTCCATTAGAGCAATTTTTCTCCACCTGAGGCTAGGGAACTGTACGAAGGGGACTAAATCAAGCCTCCATTCTCTTCAGTCTTCCTCAGTTTCTGTTTTAGGGCAAGATAGACCCAAATCTACTTCCCAGTTTTCTGCTTGGAAATAAGATGAGCATCCTTTAAGTCAGATCCTCAAAGCTCCTTCAATGGAGGTGAATGAGGACATACAATACCTGCAAATCATCACCCATCTTCAGAGAAGAATTACAGTATTCTTGAAACATCATGGAACTTTCATTTCTGATCTTCTAGATGAAAGCTGATTTATCTTTTGCTTTGAAAACTGTTTGGTGCATTGAAAAGCCTGGGAGGCTGTCACTCAAATCTTGATTCTAATTTCACACCAGCATTTAGGTGCCTTGGGGCAAATTACTTTCTGGACTAGGCTGCTATTTTACTATTGGGAGTATTGGAGTAGATGCTTTCTGAGATCCTTCTCGATTTAGATATTCTAAGGACAAATTACTATAGAGGAAATTATCTCCAGTTGTTGGTTCGGTCTTCAAAATCACTATAGGATCTAATTTTGAGGTTAGGCTGTCAGAGTTGGCCCTTAATAGTCTATGCTCTGGGCTTCAGATCTGGCTGTCTAAAGGAAGGAAAGCTGGGTCTCTTTGGGATGACTGGCTTGTTTCCTCATTGGTTGGGATTCTTCATGTTCAGAGGTCCACTGGGAACTTCAGTTCACCATCATTTCCCCTATACAATGGTATCTCCGCAGTCAGGTGTAAGATGGTGATCTGGACCCCTCACTGACATTTCACCCAACTCTCCAGACAGTCCTTTCATTAATTTCTTTCATTCCTCCTTCATCACTGCATCATGGTCCCTTTAAGGCAGCGGCCATAGTTGAGTGGTGGGAGCAGCTGCTGGCAGCAAAGAGACTTGCAGGATTTGGCCTACCCTTGGCCACTCACAGCGCACGCTCAGGACCGGGGGCTTGGTGGGAAAGGAAGGAGGGGCTTAAGGTGCGCCTGCGCAACTGGGGCGCGCGCAAGGGGCTGGTTTGGTGATCCCTTTAAGAAACCGCAGGCGGAGGAATTTCTCTGAGAGAAAATAATCCTACTCACGGGGCCCCTTGGAGGCCATTAACCCCCCCGAGTCCCGGCCCCCCCTTTTCCCGGGCAGGCCCTACCGCCCACGCGCGCACCCGTGGGATCTCAGGATCTCAGACCCGGCGCGCGGCATCCGCCCCCTCCCCACTCTCAGCGCCGGGCCCGGTTGGGTCCGGGGAAGCTGCCGCGAGGCGGCCGTGCCTGCAGTGTGGGCGGGGGCCGGGGGCCCGAGAGGTTCCGCCGCCACCGCGCCGGGAGCCGCAGCGGTTCCGAGCGGGGCCCAACATGGCGGAGAGAGAGGTGGAGTCCGGCCCCCGAAAGAGGGTAGGTGAGGTGAGGCAGAACTCGGGCGGCGGGGCGGGCGGCGGGGGGCGGGGCGGGAGCCGCGTCCCGGGGCCGGGAATGGGCCAAGCGCAGGCTCGTGGAGGGGTCGCGGAGGCCCCGTTGGAGAGAGGCTGCGGGCAGGACTGAGGCAACCTTGGGTCTGGAGCGTGCTGGAGAGTGGTCCTTCGGCAGGTGGGACAAAGATTTGCTGCTGGTTAGGAGGGGAGGGGCGGGGGGTTGTTTGCTTTTTTTATTTTTCCTGCATTGGGGGTGGCTTATCTGGGCCAGGGGAGGGAAGGTGTCATATTGTTAAGTGCATCTTTAGTAAATCAGAGTCTGGAAGTTTAACTGGGGAGAGGTCAGGTGGGGGTGGTGGTGGCGGGAATAAGTCGTGGACGGGTCTCAAGAGGAATAACCTGGAGGGTTCTTCAGTAACACCGTCGCGAATTCATGCTCCTGCCTCCTTCCCCCCCCCCCCCCCATAACCGTTATCAAGACTAAGGTGGAGGTGGTGCTCTTACCTGTGAAGAAGTGGGGTCGTTGGCATGTCCTGATTTAGGAGAAAGATTTTGGCAACTCTAAATGTCATGTTCTAGTCTAGCCTCTTTACCAACAATTAGGAACGTGGAAGAGTATGACAAGTTTTGTCATAACAGGAATGCACCCAACCAACCTGCAGAGGTGAAGCCAGTTCTGCATAGTAGTTGTTGAGTGCTTTTAAAGTTTGTCTTGAAACTTTTATTTAATTCTGAATGTTTTTTTTCAGACGGAGAACGATACTGTACTATCGATTGAGCAATATTTTCAGATTTTTTTTTTTTTTTTTTACTTCCTATCCCCCCCCCCCCCCCCCAGCATGTTGAGCAGTAAGTTTCTTATCAGGAATCTTGCTTTTGGGAATGATCACAAAATGATCAAATTAGTGTTAAGTCAATTACGTAAAAAATTACTAGATTTTTACTGATAGTGCCTTTTTTGATTTAGCAGAGTTAGCAATCTCTTGATGATATTAGGGATAGTCATTTGAGTGCTTACTATGTGTCTGGCATTGTGCTTTTTAGGAAGAATTTACCTTTCCATTAGCTATGTAAAACCCATTTTGCAGGTGAGGAATATAGGCTTATAGAGAATATAGAGAGGTTAAGTAATTAAGATCAGATAGCTATTTAAGAGGTTGAGTTTGGATTTGAATTCAGGTTTGTCCCAACTACAGTACTTGTGTAGGTTGCCAATCTATGTTTCTTTCCTTAAAAGCTTAAATTATAAATAGCCAAAGAAGTGTCGAATAGTTTTTTTCCAACAATTTATTAGGAAATATTTTCAACTACACAGCAAAATTGAAAAATTTTACAGGTGGCGTTCATATACCCACTACTTAGATTGTTCTATTGACATTTTACTGGTTTTATTACATATTTATGCATCTATTTAGTCCTTTATCCTTATATCAGTTACTTTAATGCATTTCATTGTCGTATTTGGAGTAATTACAATTTAATGTTGACAGTCTTAGGTTTATAAAAGTTTAGCTCATCATGCAATAATTAGTCATAGCTAGAGAACAAGTTAAGCTGTATAATGATAGTGTACCAAGTAGTACATTTAATGTAAATATTGGGTATAGAATGCATGTCTTGAAATCTTAAATTACTCTTCCAGTTGTGAGTCAATTTTAAAGTCGATCCTCATATTTGAATGAAGGCAGATGGCATGTGATCTACCATTAAAATATAGGGTAAATTACTTTAGTTGTGTAATGTTCTTTCAAGGAGATTGCTGAATCCAGTTGCTATTATTGCTGTTGTCATTCACCTTATAAGATGGAATGTTCTAGAAAAACATCTGCGTGCTTTGGTAACAATTTCAACTGGATTTTAAATACTTCTTGCTCTTCTAATATGCTTAAACGGTGCTGCACTGGTGGTAATCTAAATTATTATTTTTTAATATGTAATATATGTAGCGCTTCCACAGGTTTTACCATTATTTTACCAATTTCATTGTGGAGGAAGGTTACATTCATTATTTTTTAGATTCCATAATCCATTTTAAAGTTGTTATTTAATTTTTTTTTTTTTTTTTTTTTAAGTAATCTCTACACCCAATGTGGGGCTCAAAATCATGGCCCTTGAGATCAAGAGTCACATGCTCTACTGACTGAGCCAGCCAGGTGCCCATCCATTTTGTTTTGATATCAAAACAAAATGTTCAGTAGGGTTATCCCGAACTGTACACGTGGTATATGCACTTTTTTTTTTTTCACTCACTTTTTGGTGTATGCTAAACTCCATATGGATTCCATATGTATATTCTAAACAGGTTAGTGAGGACTATGTGCAAAAGTACAAGATCTTTTTAAATAATTTGGTTGTTTGCTTTGAGGTAGGTAAAAAAAAATTGCACAGGCCTAAGTAATAAATTTAGGTTATTTCATCTCAAATTGCATTGATATGACATGGTATTATATTTATGATACTGCTTTGACTTTTATAATCCTAAGTCACAAGTTGTTGAGCACCTATGTTAGTTGATGTACCTTATGCTATGCATTATGCTATGGTATTTATGATCAGCTAGAATAATACATTCTGGCTCTCCTGCTAAATTGCCAACTCCTTTAGAGGAGGGAGCATTGTACAGCATTTTGCATCTCCAACACCTAAGACTTCCACATAATAGAACTCAAAAGACTTGGTTTTTGGTAAGAAAGTTCAGTTGTTATAGTAGAGTGTGTATGGCATGGGTACCAAGTTATCTGTTTTGTAATTTGGAAGCTTTTGTAAATGTTTCATACCATCTTTATACTCAGTAATTCTCTCCTATGGATCCAGATTTAGGGATCTTCTGATTGTTCGGGATTTTGGTTAGATGGAAGAGGGTAAACAACCTTAAGTTTTGTGTAGGCCTGCCTGGTGTCTTTTATGCTTGTGGGCAATTAGAACAATAGGTATTCATTAGATAAGGTTGATTCGATTGTATTCTGACTATATTGGAATGCCAGTCTCTCAATTTGTGAACTTGGGGAAGCTGAGTATATGGATGTGTCGGCACTATATCCATCTATCATCTGTGCTAAGAACAAGTTCACATGATGGCCAGTATTATACACATACACTCTTTCTCATTTTAAAGTTAGGATATTTTTGAGATAATGTTTATGAATTTTTTTAACATTGCAAAATTTTATTTTCTTAAATAAGTTTTAAAATTCATTAGGTAGGTTTGTTGTAAATAGTGGAATTATTTTATATGTGGCTATTATAGTAAACCTATGAAGCAGGCAATCTAAATCTGGTGGCCATATTTTTTTGTGAAATCCCTGTATATTTTTTTTATGTTTATCTTTGAAGGAGAGAGAGACGGAGTGTGAGTGGGGGAGGGGCAGAGAGAGAGGGAGACAGAATCAGAAGCAGGCTCCAGGCTCTGAGCTGTCAGCACAGAGCCCGTCGCAGGGGTTGTGGGGCTTGAACTCACAAGCCGCGAGATCATGACCTGAGCTGAAGTCGGATGTTCAACTGACTGAGCCACCCAGGTGCCCCCCTATATCTTTTCAGAGTTTACATACAGAATGATGATTTTTGTAAATGTATATGTTATTAAGTGGTCTAGTAAGTTGTATCCGTTCTTAAACTTCTCTGTATATTAAATTTGGGACATATATGTTTGGTATACTTAAAGATAAACATATGTAGAAGTAGTATGCTTCAATTTTTGTAAAAACTGACCATTTTCCCCTCCCTACATACATGTGTATATATGTATGAGCTTGGAGAAAGTTGTGGAGGATACATTTCAGGCTACATGTTACCGTTGATTATCTTCAAGGGTTTGAGATAAGGGAAAGGGAGAATAGGGGAAGATTTTTGCAAAATGGAAAATACTCATGGTATAATATTAAGTGAAAATGTAGACTGTAAAATGTTATCCATATTATTATTGTAAATATGTAAACACTGAACATGCGTATAGACAAGGAATAGAAAATAATATGAACAAATGAAAACATTGATTTTATCACGTGATGGGATTATGGAGTTTTGTTTTGGATTTCTGTTATTTTAATATTTTGTTAAATATTTGCAATAATTGCAAAAGGTTGATCCTTCTTAGTTCCTTGATGAACTTTTTCTTTTGTCTTTTTGCTAAGTGTTTTACTTAAAAGCACAAAAGCATGATGTCACAGGAGAGCCTGGTGGCGTCAGTTAAGCGTCTGACTTTGGTTCAAGTCATGAACTCCCAGTTTGTGGGTTTGAGCCCCATGTCGGGCTCTTTGCTCTCAGCACGGCGCATGCTTTGGATTCTCTGTTTCCCTCCATCTCTGCCCCTTTTCCCGCTTGCACTTGCTTGCTTGCTCTCTTTGTCAACGATAAATAAACATTAAAAGAAAAAAATCACAGCGGTACGTATTGTTAAAATATTTGCAGTTCACGTGTCTAGAATGTAAAGCATCTGCTTGAAGAATGCATTGGTTCTGTATAGAGAGCATTTGAAGAGCCCAATCTAGTGAATTGTTTTCACAGTGCCCATCTTATAACTAGCAGAGGTTTCTATAAATAATACTTGATATTTATAGACATTTAAGTTCTAGTCATTATTCTGATTATTTTATATAATATATCCTCCAGTCCTTATCAATTCCAATTCCATAAACAGTGGTCACTGTTACTGTCCCATTTTATAAATGAAGAAACTGGGGCAAAGAGTTGTTTTTTGTTTTCAGGGTTTTTTTTGCTCAGGGTCCTAATATAATAAGTTAAACCAGTATCAAGTACTACGTGAAAAATTATACTGTTTGATAAAGTTTAGGTTAGAATTTATTATAACAACATGTAAGAGTTAATATGTCTACTAATTAAATGTAATATATGTAACATAGAATACGTGTATAATAATATGTGTAAAATGGTCTAGGTCCCGAATTCATTATGTGGAATTTTTGATGATTAAAATCAATTGAATTATATTTAAATTGATGTATAAACTACTTTTCAGGAAGCATCGAAATACATTCCAGTTTGAGGTAACCTTAAAACATATCTTCACAACTCACAAGTTTATTTTAATAAAGTAGACACTAAATATTTTAAAACTATGATATATTTTAAAGTTTGTGCTTCCTTTGAATATGGACTTATTTCTTATTTGCTAAAGACAGTATAAGGAGATAAATGTAAAATTGCAATTTCTATGGTATTTAGTGGATATTTTTGAATTCTACATTAGATCAACCACTCTTTAAAGAAGAATAACATTTCCGTTAAGTATTCTGATTATTTTACTGTGCATTAACTATGTAATTATTTTAGTAAAGGAAAGAGAAAGGAGAGCATTATAGTATTAAGTTGAACTATATGAAATTGCTAATATTTGACCATTTGACTTACAAAAACACATTTTCTTTCTTTTTTTTTTTTTTTTCAAACAACGAATAATCACTTTATTAAAAAGGTTGATTTAAGCATCTACAATGGTGACTTCAACCTCACCGCCTGGCTTAATACTGATGGAAGTAATCTTAATCTGCTTTAATAATCTCAGAAGCACTGTGTGCAAATCAGTGAGTCGCTTGTGGATCCTCATCTGAAAACAGACACAAGTCTTTTTTTTTTTTTTTTTTTAATGTTTTTTATTTTTGAGAGAGACAGAGACAGAATGTAAGTGGGTTAGGGGCAGAGAAAGAGGGAGACACAGAAGCAGAAGCAGGCTCCAGGCTCTGAGCTGTCAGCACAGAGCCCGATGACGGGCTCGAACTCACAAACTGTGAGATCATGACCTGAGCCAAAGTTGGATGCTCAACTGACTGAGCCACCCAGGCGCCCCCAGACACAAGTCTTAGAACCTTTACTACAAAGAGTTTCTCTTGTAGTGATTCTCAGGGTCTTGGTAGGCATCCAAACTTGTCCTTTCACTTTTAGATTCTTTTCCTTTGCACCTCTAATCAAGTCAGCACATACCTTCTCCAAAGATTTTACATTGCAGCTGGTTAGAGTGATTCTGATTCAGTGAATTGCCACTTCTGGTTCCACGTGTCTTCCCGGTGTCTTGAAAAGCCATGGCTGTGGCGTGGCTTCCTGACTGACTTGTTCTTGGGCAGAAGTGAGCAGTGGTGAGTCAGGAACAGGAGCTGGGTGCCTGGAGCTCCGTTGTAGCTGTGACCAATGTCTTTCTCAAAGAGCCAAAAATGCATTTTCATATGCCTCAATCTAATAGAGCCATGGGCTTCTCAAAGTCAGGTTATGGTACAATCTCTGGTGTTGAGCAATATTGGGATAATAACACCCACACACATTTATACTTAGGGAATATGCATAGTGGTATTTTAATTTCATTCTATTATTTTTCTGGCCTCCTGAAAGCTTAAGTTATCTACCTTCCTTGACCAAAGATAGTACCTGAGCAACCCTTTTCTATCGAACATGACTACCCAATACTCTTGGAGGCCAAGGATCATATGTGTGGATCTTCTTTACATCTCCAACGTGTTGGTTTAAGATGTTTTAAGTTACATATATATACACACACATATACATATATACGCATAATGCATACACACATATATGTATATATACACACGTATATATATGCCGTCACATGCATACCGCACATTTACAGGCAAAAAAACCAAAAACAAAAAAACCAAACAAAAACAAAAACAAAACCCTTTTATTCTGTTTCATAATTTGATATTAATATAGAATATAAATATAGATGGGTACAGTGAAACCCCATATTCCTGTTACTCAGCTTTGACAACTGAACAGTTATCAACATTTTGCTATTCCTGTGTCATCCAACTTTTGTTTCAATGTGTATTTTTTTTTAATTTTTTTTTAACGTTTTTATTTATTTTTGAGACAGAGAGAGACAGAGCATGAACAGGGGAGGGGCAGAGAGAGAGGGAGACACAGAATCTGAAGCAGGCTCCAGGCTCTGAGCTGTCAGCACAGAGTCCGACACGGGGCTCGAACTCACGGACCGTGAGATCATGACCTGAGCCGAAGTCGGATGCTTAACCGACCAAGCCACCCAGGCGCCACCTTAATGTGTATTTTTGAGGAGAGAGAAAAAGCATAAATGGGGGAAGAGCAGAGAGAGGGGGACAGAGGGTCTCATGAACCGTGAGATCATGACCTGAGCTGAAGTTGGTTGCTAAAACTGACTGAGCCACCCATGTGCCCCTGCCTCTTTTTTTATTGAGATAATTTTATTAATTTTTATTAAATTTTTAAAAATTATTTATTTTTAATATTTAATTTTTCAAGTTTATTCATTTGAGAGCAGGGTAGGGGCAGAGAGAGAGGGGAGAGGAGAGAGAAATCCCAAGCAGGCTCTACACTGTCAGGCAGAGTCCTGTGTTGGGCTTAAACCCATGAACTGTGAGATCATGACCTGAGCTGAAATCAAGAGTCAGATGCTTAGCTGACTGAGCCACCCAGGTGCCCTAGTTGAATATTTTTAAAGAAATCTCGAGAATCACATCATTTAATCTATAACATACTTACGTATGTATATTTAATAAGTAAGAATTAAAAAAAATGAAACAACTCCAATACTACCCTACCTAGTAAAGTTAAGAGTTCCTTAATCCAGTCTGTTCAGATTTCTTTGATTCTCTAAATGTTTTCTATAGTTGGTTTGTTTTTAAATCACTATCCATATAAGATTTACCATTTGATTTGGTTTATATGCCTCTTAAATTTCTCTTAACTTCAACCATCTTCCTCCCTACTGTATACACCCTGAACTTTTTCCCCATGCTATTCTTTGTTGTAAAAACTAGGTCATTGTTCAGGAGAATTTCCCACATTCTGGTTTGGCTGCTTGAATTCTTGTGGTGTCTTACATGTTCAATTACCCTTCATATTTCCCACAAATTAGTAGTTACATATGGAGCAGTAGTTCTCAACTTTGGCTGAAACTTGAGAATTACCTGGAGAGCTTTTAAATATCCTGATTCTCAGGTTACATCTCAGATGAATTAAATCAGAATTCTTGGGTGGATTCTAGGCATCAATATTTTTAAAAATTTTCCCAGTGATCAGTCTGTTAGCCAGAATTGAGAACTTGAATTGGTAGAGCTTTATTAGATTTAGATTCAGTTTTTTTTGGAAAGAAAAATTCATAGAGTAATTATTATATTTATTTCCAATAAGTTTTAGAAATAAAGGGTGTGCTGTTTTATAATTATAGTGGGACAATAGCCATAAACAGGGAGTATCCTGGACAAAGTAGGATATATAATCACCCTGTTAGATGGTTACCTCATTCTAGGAGGCATCTAAATGGTTGTCACACTTTAGTGATACTAATATTGAATCCGTTTACATTCTTTCTGTCAGTGGAGTCCAAACATTCCAACTTCTTAACCTTTCACCTAATGAATTTATCAGCCATAGATGATTGTTGTCTAGATCCATAATTCCTTTGAGGAATGATTTTTTTTTTTTAAATCATTTCTTCTGTATTTATTCACTGGAATTTTTCCATAAAGAATTCCTTCATTGGTGAATTCCTTCAACCAACAATTTGATTATTATTCACCAAAAACCATTATTTGGTTACCTTATAATATTATACAGGAAAAGCACAGAGTAAATGCTTATTTTTTTTCCCCTTTATTTGCCAACTTTCAGAAGAATGAATTGATGTCCCTACAAATCCTAAAGGTGAGACTTGGGAGGTGATATCATTATGAACACATGGATTTTTAATATATTTGTATATTTAAATTTACTGTGGTCAGTATTCTTTTTGATGTTTAAATTTGGTATATATTTTATTAATGGCTATTGTAATAGTATCCTAAGGCTGCGTAACAAATTATTACCAACTTGGTGGCTTAAAATGGCAGAAATTTTATTCTCTCTCAGTTCTGGAGGCTAGATGTCTGAAGTCAGAGTGTCAGCAAGGCCATGTCTCTCTTTGAAGACTCTAGGGAAGAATCCTTTCTCACTTTTGGAAGTGCTTTTGAAGAATTCTGGAAGCTTCTGGTGGATTGATTTGTGTTCCTTGATTTGTGGCAGTATAACTCCCAGTCCACCTCCCTCTTCACCTGTCATTCTCTCTGTGTGTTCTGTCTTTTCTAAGGATACTCTTTATTGGAATTTAGGGTCCATCCTAACCCAGGATGATCTCATTTCAAGATCTTTACCTTAATTACATATGCAAGAACCTGTCCTGCTCACTATCTGAGGTTCTGGGTGCACATATATTTTAGGGGTCACAATTCAAGTCACTACAGTCCCCCCCTTGTCCTTCAAGACCATCCATATGCAACTTAACCATACCAATATGCAAAATACATTCATCCCTATCTCAACATTCCCCAAAGTTTCAACCCATTACAACATGAATTCTAAGACTTAATAAATCTCTTCTAAATATCGTTAGCTCAGACCAGCCAAATCTCAGCATCTAAATCATCTGCATGAGGTATGAGTGTGATTCCATCTGGGGTAAAATCCTCTTTATCTGTGGCCCTGCGAACCAGAAAACAAATGTTTTGCTTCTAACATACAATTGTGAGGACAGACATAGGGTAGATATTCCCATTCCAAAGGAAGGAAACTGGAAGGAATAAAGGGATCACTTGCCCCAGTCAAGTTCAAAACCCAGCAGGACCAGTTTTATTAGATTTCCAAGGCCTGAGAATAATTCTCTGTGGCTTGATCCCTGCCCTCTGGGTTTATGGAGACACTGTAGACCTCTGCTTTGAGCCTACTTCTCTGGTTTCCACTTCTGTGTGCCTTTCTTTTTCTTGAAGGGTAGCACAAGTTCACACATGAGTAGCTTTACTAGCTTTTTCTTGACCATAGAATTCCAGAAGTCAGACAGCTTTTTAAAATTTTTGTCTAGTTTCTGTTCTTTGAAGTATAGGCTGGCAGTGTTTTTGTTGGTATAATATGTTCACAAGCCTTGTGAGTCTTCTCTGTGGTAAGGGGAGCCACACAATTAGACAAGAAGGTTCTTCATAAATCTTTGATAACCCCATTTGTATTCTGACTTAAATTGAGGTGATAGATTGGACCATGAGTCATATATCTGATATCTTCAGCTAGTAGTTGTCCAAGCCATACCCTTGGTCCTTTCTTTAGAGAGCACATTTTTATAATAGTGAATTCCCTAATTTTAGCATCCTCTGCCCATCTGGATGGGCTGAGAATCTCCCAGACATCAAGAGTTACTTCCTTTTGCTAATATTTCCTCAGTTTATCTCTTTTCCCCTCATTTTTACTCCTAGCAACAAGAAGAAACCAGGTTGCGCTTTCAATGCTTTGCTTAGAAATCTCCTTAGTAAATAAATAAGTTCACACTTCCAAGTTGTGCCTTCTATCCAATAGTAGAACACAATTCAGTCAAGTTTTCTCCTATTTTATAACAAAGATCACTTTCTAGTTCCCAATAACATAATTCTTCATTTCCTTTTGAGATCTCACAGAAGCAACTTTAACATTCATATTTCCCCAACATTTTGTTTATGGTATACCTATTCTTCAGATGTTATAAGCTTTTTCTCTCTGTTCCTCACTTTTTTCTGAACCTCACCAGAACTGCCTTTATTTATTTTTTTATTTTTATTTTTTATACTTTATGTTTAATTACATCCAAGTTAGTTACCAATATGGTGCAACAATGATCTTCAGGAGTAGGTGCCTTTTTGCCCCTTACTCATTTAGACCATCCCCCCTCCCACAACCACTCCAGCAACCCTCTGTCCTCTGTATTTAAGAGTCTTTATGTTTGTCCCCCTCTGTGTTTTTATATATTTTGCTCTCCTTCCCTTATGTTCATCTGTTTGTCTCTTAAATTACTCATATGAGTGAAGTCATATGGATTGTCTTTTCTCTAATTTTCTCCTACCATAATACCCTACAGTTCCATCCAGTAGTTGCAAATGGCAAGATTTCATTCTTTTTGATTGCTGAGTAATACTCCATTGTGTGTATATATGTTATCCACATCTTCTTTATCCATTCATCAGTTTGATGGACATTGGGCTCTTTTCATACTTTGGCTGTTGTCGATAGTGCTCCTATAAACATTGGAGTGCATGTGCCCCTTGAAACAGCACACCTGTATCCCTTGAATACACCTGTGGTGCAATTGCTGGGTCGTAGAGTAGTTCTCTTTTTAATTTTTTGAGGAACCTCCATACTGTTTCTAGAGTGGACTGCACCAATTGCATTACCACCAGCAGTGCAAAAGAGATAGTCTTTGTCTGCATCCTCGCCAGCAACCTGTTGTTGCTGAGTTGTTAATGTTAGCCATTCTGAAAGGTATGAGTGGTGTCTCATTGTGGTTTTGATAGAACTGCCTTTTGTATCCATGTTTGTACCAACATCTCTTGAAGGTAAATCTAGATTTTTTTTTTTCTATCATGCTTCTTAAAATTCATCCAGCATCTGTCCGTTATCCAATCCAAAACTGTTGCACGTATTTAGATATTTATTACAGCAACATACACTTCGCTATACTAAAATATATATAAGTTTCCTAGGTTTGCCGTAAGAAATCACCACAAACTTGGTGGCTTAAACAACAAATTTATTCTCTTATAGTTCTGGAGGCTAGAGTCCAAAATCAAGGGGTCAGCAGGGCCATCCCTCTCTCTGAAGGCTCTAGAGAAGAACATTCTCTTTGTCTCTTTCTGCTTCTGGTGGGCCTTAGGTATTCCTTAATTTTGTGGCAGCATTAACTCCTCTCTTTACCTCTGCCTTCACATGGCCTTGCTTTCTGTGTTTCTGTCTCTTTTAAGGGCAGTCTTCATTGATTTACGGCCCCATGCTAATTCAGGGTCATTTCATTTCAAGATCCTTATACTAATTAACATCTGCAAAGGTTATTCCAGAAAGCTCACATTCTGAATATCTGGGAGGACGTATCTTTGGGGGCCACAGTTCAGCCTGACAGCAAGGTCTTTAAGGTTTGCATCTCAATGCTTTTAAAAAAATTATTATATAAAAGGTACCTTAATTTTTATTAGACGTGTATATGTGAATGGCATTAAGTACATTTTAATAGTGTTGTGCAACTATTACCATTGTCTTTTTCATGCCAGACAGAAGACTGTAACATTAAGGAATACTCCCCATTGCAGTTCCTTCCAGTCTTTGTTATGCTTTAATTTACTTTATGTCTCAATGAATTTGCCTATCCTGAATATTTCATGTAAGCGGAATCATACAGTATTTGACCTTTGATGTCTGGCTTATTTCATTCAGCATAATATATCAGAGCTTCATTTCTATTTTATGGCTGAATAATAATCTTATTTGTATGTATATAACACATTTGTCCATTTGTTGATGGACACAAATTTTTTGTCTTTTGGCTGTTGTGAAAAATGCTGTTATAAATAGTGCTGTACAATATCTGTTTGAGTCTGTGTTTTCACTTCTTTTGGGTATATGCCTAGAAATGGATTTGTTGGGACAAATAGAAATTTTATGTTTTATCTTTTTTGAGGAATCACCAAACTTTTCCACAGAGGTGCACTAGCAATGCAAGAGGATTCTGATTTCTCCTGTCCTCTCCAACATTTGTTCTGTTCTCCTCCTCATCTTTCTTCTTCTTTTCTTCTTCTTCTTCTTCTTCTTCTTCTTCTTATTCTTCTCTGATTTCTCCTATCCTCTCCAACATTTGTTCTGTTCTCCTCTCCTCCTTTTTCTTCTTCTTTTTCTTTTTTTTTTTTTTTTGATAAAGCTGTCCTAGTGGATGTGAAGCAGTATCTTGTGGTTTTGGATTTGAATTCTTTTTTTTTATAAATTAATTTTTAATGTTATTTGTTTTTGAGAGAGGAGAAGAGAGGAGAGAGAGAGAGAGAGACAGAGTGTGAGCTGGGGAGGGGCAGACGAGAGGGAGACACAGAATCTGAAGCAGGCTCCAGGCTCTGAGCTGCTTGCACAGAGCCAACGCGGGGCTCGAACCCATGAACCATGAGATCATGACCTGAGCCGAAGTCCGACACTTAATCGACTGAGCCACCCAGGTGCCCCTTGAATTCTTTTGAGAGGGCGAGAGCGCGAGTGAGAGAGGGGGAGGGGTAGAGGAAGAGGAGAGAGAGAGATCTTAAGCAGGCTTGATGCCCAGTACAGAGCCTGACATGACTTGGGGCTCCATCTCTCCTGAGCTGAAATCAAGAGTCAGATGCTTAACCGTACTGAGCAACCCAGGTGCCCTTGATTGATTATTTTTTTAATGACTAATGACGTTGAGTATCTGTTCTTGTGTTTTTTGGCCATTTGTCGATCTTCTTTGGAGAAATGTGTGTTAAATCCTTAGCCAATTTTTAATTGGGTAGTTTGTCTTTTTGTTGTTGAGTTGTAGGAGTTCTACATACTGGATGTTAAACTGATCAGCTACGTGGATTTGGAATATATTCTCTCATTCTGGGGGTTTTCTTCTCATTCTTTTTTTTTTTTTTTTTTTTCAACGTTTATTATTTTTGGGACAGAGAGAGACAGAGCATGAACGGGGGAGGGGCAGAGAGAGAGGGAGGGACACAGAATCGGAAGCAGGCTCCAGGCTCTGAGCCATCAGCCCAGAGCCCGACGCGGGGCTCGAACTCACGGACCGTGAGATCGTGACCTGGCTGAAGTCGGACGCTTAACCGACTGCGCCACCCAGGCGCCCCTTCTTCTCATTCTTGATAGTGTCCCTTGATCCACAAAAGTTGTCAGTTTTGATGAGGTCTAATTTATGTTTCCTTTTGTAGCTTGTGCTTTTGTTGTCATATTTAAGAAATCATTGCCCAAATCTAAGATCATACAGTTTTTCCCATATGTTTTCTTCTAAGAGTTTTGTAGTTTATCTCTTTTTTTAAATAAAGTCCGTTTTTTAAACGTTTATTTTTGAGAGAGAGAGAGAGAGAGAGAGAGGGAGGGAGGGAGAGAGAGAGAGAGAATCCAAGCAGGCTCCTTGCTCCATGCAGAGACTGATAGAGGGCCTCTATCTCATAACAGCGAGGATAGGACCTGAGCCAAAATCAAGAGTCGGATGCTTAGTCGACTAAGCCACCCAGGCACTCCTAGTTTACCTCTTTAAATTCGGTCTTTAATAATTTTAAGTTAGTTTTGTTTGTGGCATAAGGTATGTGTACAATTTTGTTCTTTTGCATGTGGATATCTAGTTTTTCCAGCACCATATTTGAAGTCTGTTCTTTTCCCCATTGAATGATCTTGGCACCCTTGTCCAAATCATTTGGCCTTGTATTAATCAGTTTGGGCTGCTGTAACAAAATACCATAGTTTGGATGATTTACACCACAGAAATTTATTTCTCACAGTTCTGGAGGCTGGGAAGTCTAAGATCAAAGAGCTGGCAAGGTAGATTTCATTCTGAGGCCTCTTCACTTGGCTTGTTGGCAGCTGCCATCTTTGCTTTGTGTCCCCACGATCTCTTTGTGTGTTCTGAGACAGAAGTGAGCAAGCTCCCTGGTCTCTTTTTAGAAGGGCACTAATCTCATCATGAGAGCCCTACCCTCATGACCTCCTCTAATCCTAGTTACCTACCAAGGGTCCCATCTTTAAATATCATAACATTGGTGTTTCAGTCTTCAAAATATATATTTTGGGGACACACCTACTCAGTATATAAACATATATGTAAGGGCTTATTTCTGGATTCTCAATTTTGTTCCATTGGTCTAGTATCGCCTTGTTGATGGTACTACACTTTTGATTACTGTAGCTTTGTAGAAGTTTGAAGTTGGAAAGTGTGAGTCCTCTACTTTGTTTTTACTTTACTTTTTTTTTTTTTAACGTTTTTTTATTTATTTTGAGACAGGGAGAGACAGAGCATGAACAGGGGAGGGTCAGAGAGAGGGAGACACAGAATCTGAAACAGGCTCCAGACTCTGAGCTGTCAGCACAGAGCCCGACGCGGAGCTCAAACTCACGGACTGCGAGATCATGACCTGAGCCGAAGTCGGCTGCTCAACTGACTGAGCCACCCAGGCACCCCTGTTTTACTTTTCAAGATGTTTTGGGGTACCTGTGTGGCTCAGTTGGTTAAGTGTCCAATTCTTGATTTTGGCTCGATAATGATCTTGCGGTTTATGAGTTCAGGCCCCATGTGGGTTCTGTGCTGACAGCTTGGAGTCTGCTTGGGATTCTCTCCCTCTCTCTCTGCTTCCCAACCTCCCCCTCCGCCCAGGTAAACAAACAAACAAACAAAAGATTGTTTTTGGCTATTTGGCATCCCTTAAAATTCCATATGAATTTAGGAGTCTTTTCCTATTTCTTAATTTTTTTTTTAATGTTTATTTTTGAGAGAGAGAAACAGAGTACAAGCATGGGAGGGGCAGAGAGAGAGGGAGACACAGAATCCAAAGCAGGCTCCAGGTTCTGAGCTGTCAACACAGAACCCGACACGGTGCTCGAACCCGCCAACTATGAGATTGTGACCTGAGCCGAAGTTGGATGCTCATCTGAGCCACCCAGGCACCCCTCTTTCTTAAATTTTTTAAATGTTTATTTATTTTTGAGAGAGAGACCAAGTGTGAGTGGGGGAGGGGGGAGAGGAGAGAGAGAGAGAGAGAGAGAGGAGAGAGGGAGAGAAAGAAAGAAAGAAAGAAAGAAAGAGAGACTCAGAATCCAAAGCAGACTCCAGGCTCTGACTGTCAGCACAGAGCCCAACGCGGGGCTTGAACTCACAGACTGTGAGATCATGACCTGAGCTGAAGTCGGATGCTCCGACTTTTTTTTACCATTTCTACAAAAAATGCCACTGGATTTGGGTAGGGATTGAATTGAATTTGTAAATCTCTAGGGTAGTATTGTCATCCTACTATTAAGTCTTCCAATCAGTGAATGCAATGTTTTTCCTTTTATCTTTGTCCTTTAAAAACTTTTTTTATTAAGTAAACTCTATCCCCAATGTGGGGCTCTAACTCAACAGCTCCAAGATCAAGAGTTGTATGTTCTATTGACTGAGCCAACCAGGTGCCCCCATCCTTTAAAATTTCTTTCAACAGTGTTTTGTGCAAGTCTCCTCAGTGTACAAGTCTTGTACTTCCTTGGTTAAATTTTTTCTAAGTCTCAGTGTAATACACCATATTAATAGAATGAAAGAAAAAACTTACATATCATCTCATTTGGTGGAGAAAAAAATTTGAAAAACTCCATCATACTTTCATTATAAAAGCACTTAATAAATTAGGAATAGAAGGGAACTTCCTCAATATAATAAAAGCTATATATGAAAAACCATAGCTAACATCATATTTGATGGTGAAAGACTGTAAGGCTTTCTCCTAAGATCAGGAATAAGATAAGGATGCCCTCTTTGGTACTTCTAATCAGTGTATTTGAAGTTCTAGCCAGAGCAGTCAGACAAGAAAGAAAAGGCGTCCAAATTGGAAAGAAAGGTAAAACTATCTCTTATTTACAGATGATACGATTGTTCATATAGGAAACCCTTACAAATCCACCAAAAAAATCCCAAACCCTGTGAGAGGTAATAACAAGTTCAGCAGAGTTCAGAATAAAAAAATCACCCAAAAATCAGTTGTGTTTCTTCACACTGTCAGTGAATAATCCTGAAAGGAAATCAAGGATATTATTTCACTTATATTAGCATTGAAAAGAATAAAAATAAATACTTAGACATGTGTCTTTTTTTTTTTTTTTTTAATGTATTTATTTTGAGAGAGAGAGTGTGAGTGGGCAGGGGCAGAGAGAGAGGGAGACAGAGAAACCCAAGCAGGCTCCACAGTGACAGCGTGGAGCCCAACGTGGGGCTTGAATTCATGGACTGTGAGAATCATGATCTGAGCTGAAGGGTCGACGCTTAACCTACTGAGCCACCCAGGTGCCCCTTATCTGCATCCTTATAACTTAACATCAGTAGTTCTTGAAAGTTTCTTCCCTTTTTGGCCAAAAAGATCTACCTAGGCTCATGCTATACGTTACTATCTCATATTTGGAATTAACTCCCAGGAAGCCCTGGTACCTTTTCAGTAGGAAATGGTAATTTCAGACTATAGTCTGAACTGAGATAAGCTTTTTGAAGTTAGAGTCTTTTTGAGACTCTGTTGCTTGTGTTTTTCACATTTACTCCTCAACCCACATCTGGCTTTTCCATCTGTTTCTCCACTGAAATTCTCTTTAAGATCACTGAAATAACCTAAGAATTACCACGTCTAATGGATGCTTTTCTTACTTGATCTCTTACACATCTTACTCTGTTGTCCATTTCCTCCTTGAAACTTTTCCCTTACTTACAAGGTGGCATTCTCATGGTTGTTTTCTTGAATTGTTCTTTTCAGTCATCTTTGACTCTTCCTGCATGCCCAATAAATGTTTCCTTGGTCTCTGTTTTTCTTGGGTAATCACCTACAGTAGTTTTAACCACTACCCATTAAATACATATGTGATTTTCCCTTGTACTTCTTTGCTTCTTTTGCATGTGTGTGTCTAAAACTCAAAATCTGTGTTTTCAGATGTATGCTTTGACTTGTGCTAACAAATACTGCTAATTTAGTGTGCCTACAATGGACTCTTTATTCCCCTTGTAAGTACTTGCTCTCACAAATAGTGCCCCATTCCTTCCCTACCTGTTGTTCTTTCTGTATTCTCTTAGTTAACCCTCTTCTAGTCACCCTGGTTAGAAACTGCTCAGTCATTTTTTTCCTCTTTACCTTATCAATCCAATTTTAACTGGTGAGTCTTATTGAGGTAACTTCACACATGATTTGTAAAACTTTATTTCTATTGCCAGCAGCCTGGTTATGGTACTCATTTTGCTTGCTTTGTCTTCTTACTTTCCTTGCCTTTAAACACTCTTCTTTTCCCTCCCTTTTCTAGTGTTCCTTTCCCCCATTCATTTTATTCAATAGAGACTGATTTATCTTCAGAAATGAAAATCTCTTCATCTATATGGTAACAATTTGGCTCCCTTAATAATATTTCAGTTCCCCAAGGTAGGTACTGTTCACATTCTCTTCCTGTGGCGAGAGGCAGGTTGCCTCACAGCTCTGACTCTCTCTCCTAGAAATGTACTTTTCCTTCACGGGAAAGTTTTTTTTTCTGATTTTCTCTGCTACTGTCATGCTAGTCTTGGTAGGGGTCCTGCTTGGCCCTATAAGCCTGATGTAGAGATAGAATCTTTGCTTAATTCCACCCAGCACAGCTGAGATCAGGTTGTGACTTTTAAAGACTTTTTTTTAAGCAATCTCTACACCCAGCATGGGGCTCAGATTTATAACCCTGAGTTTAAGAGTTACATACTCTGCTGAATCAGCCAGCCAGGTGCCCCTCAGGTTATGACTTTTAAAGAAGACTATCAAAAGTTGAGTATAGTAGGAGGGAATTATAAACCAATACAGTATTCTCTCCATCTTCCCCCTGTCCCCCCCCCCAAAAAAAAAAAAATCTGTGGTTTTTTTTCCTGTGGTTTCAGTTACCCACAGTCAACCACGGTCCTTCCGGAAGTAGATGATCCTCCTGTTGCATTGTCGGAAGGTCAGTGGTATAACGCTAAGTTACAGTGCCTAGATTCACCTTTCATCTCATCACATAGGCATTTTATCATCTCATGTCAACACAAGAAGGGTGAATACAGTACTGTGAGATATTTTGAGAGACCACATTAACTTTTATTGCAGTATAGTGCTATAATCGTTTTATTGTTGTTAGTCTCTTACTCTAATTTATAAGCTCAGCATTACCATATGTGTGTATGGTTGGCCCTTGAACAACATGGAGGTTAAGGGCACTGTCCCCCAACCCCCTGGTCATATCTGCCTATAACTTTTAAAAAATTTTAGAGACGCCTGGGTGATTCAGTCAGTTAAGCTTCCGATTTAGGCTCAGGTCATGATCTCGTGGTTTGTGAGTTTGAGCCCCGCGTCGTGCTCTATGCTGACAGCCCAGAGCCTGGAGCCTGCTTCGGATTCTGTGTCTCCCTCGCTCTCTGCCCCTCCCCTGCTCACACTCGGGTCTCTCTCAAAAATAAGTAAACATTAAAAAAATTTTTTTAAATTTTATCTAGTATTAAATAATATCTTTACCCAAAATGGGGCTCAAACTCCCAGCCCCAAGATCAAGAATCATGTGCTTTGCTGACTGAACCAGTCAAGCACCTCTGCCTATAACTTTTGACTCCCCCAGAACTTAATTAACTTAATACCCAATTTTAACTGGAAGCCTTATTGATAACATAAACAGTTGATTAACATATTTTTTATGTTATATGTATTATGTACTATACACTTAACAATAAAGTAAGCTGGAGAAAAGAAAAAAAAATTTTTTTTTAATGTTTACTTATTCTTGAGACAGAGACAGAGCGTGAACAGGGGAGGGGCAGAGAGAGAGGGAGACACAGAATCTGAAACAGGCTCCAGGCTCTGAGCTGTCAGCACAGAGCCCGACGTGGGGTTGGAACCCACGAACTGTGAGATGATGACCTGAGCCGAAGTCGGATGCTCAACCGACTGAGCCACCCAGGCGCCCCAAGAAAAAAAAATGTTTTTAAAAATATCATAAGGTAGAGAGGGGTGCCTGGGTGGCTCAGTTGGTTAAATGTTCAATTCTTGATCTCAACTCAGGTCTTGATCTCAGGGTTGTGAGTTCAAGCTCTGTGTTGGATTCCATGCTGGGCTTGGGCTCCATGCTGGGCATGGAACCTACTTAAAGAAAAAGAAAACAAAATCATATGGTAGAGAAAATACATCCACAGTATTGTACCATATTTATTGATAAAAGTGGATAAGTGGATCTGTGCAGTTCAAACCTATGTTGTTCAAAGGTCAGCTGCGCTACTTGTAATAATTTACTATTTCCAAAATTTTAAAACGGCATATACAAAAGGAATATAAAAGGGGTACCTGGCTGGCTCAGTTGGAAGAGCATGCTACTCTTGATCTCAGGGTTGTGAATTTGAGCCTCACGTGGGAAACAGAGATTACTTAAATAAATAAAAACTTTAAACAAAAAAAAAAAAAAAAAAAAAGGGAAAAAAAAAAACCCTTCATTTCCAAGAAGGATTAATAGAAGGAGAAAGCTTATTATGTTGGTTACAATTTCTTTATGTGTATTTGTCCAGATTTAGCTGTTTCCACAAAGAATTTGGGGTAGTTTTACAAAAAGATATACAAAAGAAGATTAAAAGAATTAAGGACCATGGTAAAGGAAAATATAGATATGATAATTCTAATGTTGTGATTGATCAGAGTTAGTTAAATATGTCCCATATCACATAGAGCAAATATTACTGTACTGTGAAGAAACAGCATTTTCTAGCACTGATTCTAAAAGTAGTTACAGATGTGAATCTTTAGTAGGAGACACTGAGTAATGAACAATGTCTTCAGTAACATTTTCTTTCTAACAGAAGAAAGTAGTCTCAATTTCTCGTGTCTAGGTTTTTGTGTAAACGTGTCTTTATATCCTTTGGGTAAATAATTAGGAGTGGGATTGCTGGGTGATATAAGTTTTCTCATATTGTGTTTTGAGTTATTTATGTATTTTGGATACAAATCCTTAGATATGTGTTTTGCAAATATTTTCTCCTGGACTATGACTCATCTTCATTTTCTTAACATTGTTTTCTTCAAACAGCAGAAATTGAGATTGAGGCTGATGAATATACCCATATACAGAGACACAAACTTAATTTTGTGGAAATCAGATAGATAACAGCAGAGTACCCAGGAGAAAACATATCATGGTGTATTTGTTTTTAATTAGCAATATGCTTCAGAATCCCCTGGGGGAATTCCATCCCTGCTCCTGTGTAATACACAAATGTGTAGTCCTTATCTATCCCAGACCTTCTGAAATAGATTAGGTGGAGGATTGCAGAGTAGGAGCCACCATCACAGAATTTGACCTTGGTCCTTAACAGTAACGTGGTTTTTGTTTCCTTAAGGATAAAATAGAAAGAGATAAATCTAACTCTTAGTGGGTTTCAGTGGGTTAGTGCACAGGAAATACTAGCATATACTAGGTGGTAATTTCTAGAGGCAAAGGGGGAAGGACCTGGAGCCAAGGATAATGTCATGGAAACCTTTGAAGTCATTGCCTAGAAGTGAGAGTGAACATTATTTTTTTCTTGCTTTCCTTTCTGTGTAACACTTGAATTATTTAAGAAGTAAACGGGGGTGCCTGGGTGGCTCAGTCGGTTAAGTGGCCGACTTCGGCTCAGGTCATGATCTCACGGTCTGTGAGTTCGAGCCCCGCGTTGGGCTCTGTGCTGACAGCTCAGAGCCTGGAGCCTGTTTCACATTCTGTGTCTCCCTCTCGCTGACCCTCCCCCGTTCATGCTTTGTCTCTCTCTGTCTCAAAAATAAATAAATGTTAAAAAAAAAAAAAAAAAGAAGAAGTAAACGTTGGCTCCAATTTTTTCATTCAACCTTTTTGTTCCCCTGAAATTGAATATGATGTTTTCTGATCTTGAATTCCGTTATATCATAGTAACTTCCTTGCTTTTTAATGTGATCGTCATAGGATTGTTCTTAGAATTTATGTCAGTTGAAGTATTTCTCTCAAGATAGTTATAGAAAATATGCATACTTACTGTCCTTCGGTTTTTCTTCATGTTTGATGTTTTTTTATTTATTTAATTTAATTTTATTTATTTTATTATTTTTAAAAATTTTACTTTTTATTTTTTTAAATTTACATCCAAATTAGTTAGTATATAGTGCAACAGTGATTTCAGGAGTAGATTTCTTAATGCCCCTCACCCATTTAGCCCATTCCCCCATCCCACACCCCCTCCAGTAACCCTCAGTTTGTTCTCCAGTTTTGAGTCTCTTGTGTTTCCCCCCTCCCTGTTTTTATATTATTTTTGTTTCCCTTCCCCTATGTTCATCTGTTTTGTCTCTTAAAGTCCTCATATGAGTGAAGTCATATCATTTTTGTCTTTCTCTGAATGACTAATTTCACTTAGCATAATACCTTCCAGTTCCATCCACGTAGTTGCAAATGGCAAGAATTCATTCTTTTTGATTGCCGAGTAATACTTCATTGTATATGTATATTTATACACCACATCTTCTTTATCCATTTATCCATCGATGGACATTTGGGCTGTGTCCATACTTTTGCTTGTTGATAGTGCTGCTATAAACATTGGGGTGCATGTGTCCCTTTGAAACAGCACACCTGTATCCCTTGGATAAATACCTAGTAGTGCAATTGCTGGGTCGTAGGGTAGTTCTATTTTTAATTTAGTATTATTTTAAATTTAAAATATAATTTTAATTATTTTTAATTGAGGAACCTCCATACTGTTTTCCAAAGTGGTTGCACCAGCTTGCATTCCCATTGATGTCTTAACATAAAAGAGAAGTAAATATTTTCCTGTGTTTTTGTATATGGAAAATTAATTTTTTTACATCTTTTTAAAAAAGTTAATGTATTTTGAGAGAGAGAGAGCATGTGTGCACACACATGCACACGCACAAAGTGGGGGAGGGGCAGAGAGGAGAGACAGAATCCCAAGCAAGCCCTGTGGCTGATTCAGGGCTTGAACCCACAAACTGTGAAATTATGACCTGAGCTAAGATCAAGAGTTGGACGGTTAACTGATTGTGCCTCCCAGGTGCCTGAAAAATTAATTAAAAAAAATGTTTTTTAACATTTATTTTTGAGAGACAGAGGAGACAGCACAAGCAGGGGCAGAGCAGAGAGAGCAGAACTGTGAGATAATGACCTGAGCCGAAGTCAGACACTCAACCGACTGAGCCACCCAGGTGCTCCATCTAAAATTAATTTTAATGAAGCAGTATTCAGTAATTATGAACAAGAAAAAAAAGTGCTGCATCTAGCATCAAAGAAGGATTTACTTTGTTTGTTTAGTTGTCATTTGTTGGAAGAAAGTAACACAGGCCCCAAAATAATGAGTTATTTTCAGGGTCGTTAAATAATAAATTATATTAGGAAAAAAGCTTCTTGTTTAGTGTGAGGAATACAACTCTGTATTTAAGATGTTTCTAGTTGATCACTACTTTTTTTTTTTTTTTAATTATTTTTTTTTCAACTATTATTTATTTTTGGGACAGAGAGAGACAGAGCATGAACGGGGGAGGGGCAGAGAGAGAGGGAGACACAGAATCGGAAACAGGCTCCAGGCTCTGAGCCATCAGCCCAGAGCCCGACACGGGGCTCGAACTCACGGACCGCGAGATCGTGACCTGGCTGAAGTCGGATGCTTAACCGACTGCGCCACCCAGGCGCCCCTGATCACTACTTTTTTAAAGCCTTTGATAATGGACATTTTAAAATATAAATGTTGAGCAAATAGTTCGACTAATGGTCATGTATTTGTCATTCATCTTCTTTAAACAGTAATCAACTTTCTGCCTGTTTTATTCGTTCCTCTCATGTCTTTCCCTGTAACATTTTATTTTTATTTTATTTTATTTTATTTTATTTTATTTTATTTTATTTTATTTTATTTATTTATTTTTTTATGTCTCTTTCTTTTTTTCATTTACATTCAAGTTAGTTAGCATATTGTGCAACAGTGATTTCAGGAGTAGATGCCTTAATGCCCCTTACCCATTTGGACCATCCCCCCTCTTACAACCCCTCCAGTAACCCTCTATTTGTTCTCCATATTTAAGAGTCTCTTACGTTTTGTCACCCTCCCTGTTTTTTATATTATTTTTGTTTCCCTTCCTTTCTGTTCATCTGTTCTGTCTTAAAGTCCTTATATGAGTGTCATATGATACTTGTCTTTCTCTCATTTCGCTTAGCATAATACCATCCACGTAGTTGCAAATGGCAAGATTTCATTCTTTTTGATTGCTAAGTTAATACTCTGTTGTGTGTGTGTATATATATATGTATATATATATGTATATATACCACATCTTCTTTATCCAGTCATCATCCATTGATGGACATTTGGGCTGTTTCCATACTTTGGTTATTGTTGATAGTGCTGCTATGAACATAAGTGTGCATGTACCCCTTCGAAACAGCAAACCTGTGTCCCTTAGATAAATACCTAGTAGTGCAATTGCTGGGTCGTAGGGTAGTTCTATTTTTAATTTTTTGAGGAACCTCAGTACTGTTTTCCAGAATGGCCGCACCAGCTTGCATTCCCACCAGCAGTGCAAAAGAGATCCTTTGTCTCCGCATCCTCGCCAACATCTGTTGTTGCCTGAGTTGTTAATGTTAGCCTTTCTGACAGGCGTGAGGTGGTATCTCATTGTGGTTTTGATTTGTATTTCCCTGATGATGAGTGATGTTGAGCATTTTTTCATGTGTCGGTTGGCCATCTGGATGTCTTCTTTGGAGAAGTGTCTGTTCATGTATTTTGCCCATTTCTTCACTGGATTATTTGTTTTTTGGGTGTTGAGTTTGAGAAGTTCTTTATAGATTTTGGATACTAACCCTTTATCTGATATGTCATTTGCAAATATCTTCTCCCATTCTGTCGGTTGCCTTTTAGTTTTGCTGATTGTTGCCTTTACTGTGCAGAAGCATTTTATTTTGATGAGGTAGGTCCCAATAGTTCATTTTTGCTTTTGTTTCCCTTGCCTCCGGCGACGTGTTGAGTAAGAAGTTGCTGCGGCCAAGGGCAAAGAGGTTTTTGCCTGCTTTCTCCTCGAGGATTTTGATGGCTTCCTGTCTTACATTTAGGTCTTTTATCCATTTTGAGTTTATTTTTGTGTATGGTGTAAGAAAGTGGTCCAGGTTCATTTTTCTGCATGCCGCTGTCCAGTTTTCCCAGCCCTACTTGCTGAAGAGACTGTCTTTATTCCATTGGATATTCTTTCGTGCTTTGTCAAAGATTAGTTGGCCATACGTTTGTGGGTCCATTTCTGGGTTCTCTATTCTATTCCATTGATCTGAGTGTCTGTTTTTGTGCCAGTCTCTATAGCATTTTAATGCTAATTGTAGACATATTTCATTTCACTTTTTTTTTTAAGTTTGTTTATTTTGAGAGAGAGAGAGAGAGAGTGTGAGCCAGGAGAGGTGCAGAGAGAGAGAGAATCCCAAGCAGGCTCTGTGCTGTCTATGCAGAGCCCCAACACAGGGCTTGATCTTAAGAGCCATGAGATCATGACCTGAGCTGGAACCAGGAGTCAGGCGCTTAACTGACTGAGCCACTCAGGTGGCCCTTGTTTTACTTCTTAGTACACAAGTATACATTTCTAACACACACAGTCTCTTTTTAAAAAAAAAAAAAATCAAAATAACATTATCACATGGAACAAAATCAACAGGCTTCCTTAATGTCACCTGATATGTGTACAACTTTATTTGTTTCACAAAGTCAGTAGCTAAAACAAGGTTTGTGGGGACGCCTGGGTGGCTCAGTCGGTTAAGAATCTGACTTCGGCTCAGGTCATAATCTCATGGTTCATGGGTTCAAGCCCTGCATCTAGCTGTGTTGACTTGACAGTTCAGAGCCTGGAGCCTATTTGTATTCTGTGTCTCCCTCTCTTTCTGTCCCTCCCCTGCTCATGATCTGTCTCTCAAAAATAAATAAACATTAAAAAAAATTAAAATAAGGTTTGTGCGTTATGTATCTGCAGCCTCTTTTAATCAGTAAATCTCCCCATTTTAAAAACTGCTGTTTAGGGGCGCCTGGGTGGCGCAGTCGGTTAAGCGTCCGACTTCAGCCAGGTCACGATCTCGCGGTCCGTGAGTTCGAGCCCCGCGTCGGGCTCTGGGCTGATGGCTCAGAGCCTGGAGCCTGTTTCCGATTCTGTGTTTCCCTCTCTCTCTGCCCCTCCCCCGTTTATGCTCTGTCTCTCTCTGTCCCAAAAATAAATAAACGTTGAAAAAAAAAAAAAACAAAAATTTAAAAAAAAAACAAAAAACTGCTGTTTATTTTTAGAAGACACTAGCTGATTTGTTCTGCAGCATTTCCCACATTCTGGGCTTTGTTGATTATATCCTGGTGTCATTGGACATATTACTCTGTTCTTCATGTTTCCTGTAACTGGTAGAAGTGTGATTAGATTTAGCTTCAAAATTTTTTTTTCTTGTCTTAAATTTTTTTTTTTTTTTTTTTTAGTTTAAGTAGTCTCTGCACCCAGTGTGGGGCTTGAACTCACAACTCCAAAATCAAGAGTTGCACACTTCACTGACTGAGCCAGCCACGCACTCTAAATTTTTCGTCTTTTTTGGAAAGAATTCTTTATTGGTATGTCACCGCTAGTGGAACCATCGCATTCATCTTAGTTCAGGGGATGTCAGCGTAAACCATATATTTAAAAGTTCCCCTTCAGTTTTTACCTGAATGGTTTTAACATTCATTAACTAATTCTTTTTTTAAAAGATTTTATTCCATAAGTAATCTTTATACCCAGTGCAGGGCTTGAACCCACAACTATGAGATCAAGAGTCACACACTCCACTGAGTGAGCCAACCGGGCGCCCAATAATTATTTCTTGATTCACCGTTTCGTTAGGGGTTATAAAATGATGATTTCCTAAATCTTTTATTTCTCCAGTGTCTATTAGCTATGATTATTTTATAGAGAAGAACTTTTCCTTATCAACTAACATTTGGTTTCTTTGTAACCGTAAAATATCATTAATATAAGACAAAGACAAGACAAGATATATAAAAAAAGCCCCAAAACAAGAAGAAAAGATAAATGCTGGATTCTTTTTTTTTTTTAATTTTTTTTTCAATGTTTTTATTTATTTTTGGGACAGAGAGAGACAGAGCATGAACGGGGAAGGGGCAGAGAGAGAGGGAGACACAGAATCGGAAACAGGCTCCAGGCTCTGAGCCATCAGCCCAGAGCCTGACGCGGGGCTCGAACTCCCGGACCGCGAGATCGTGACCTGGCTGAAGTCGGACGCTTAACCGACTGCGCCACCCAGGCGCCCCAATCTTTTTTTTTGTTTTGTTTTGTTTTTTTTGTGTTTTTTTTTGTTTTTTTTTTTTTTTAAATTTTTTTTTCAACGTTTATTTTTTTTTCAATGTTTATTTACTTTTGGGACAGAGAGAGACAGAGCATGAACGGGGGAGGGGCAGAGAGAGAGGGAGACACAGAATCGGAAACAGGCTCCAGGCTCCGAGCCATCAGCCCAGAGCCTGACGCGGGGCTCGAACCCACGGACCGCGAGATCGTGACCTGGCTGAAGTCGGACGCTTAACCGACTGCGCCACCCAGGCGCCCCTCAACGTTTATTTTTTATTTTTGGGACAGAGAGAGACAGAGCATGAACGGGGGAGGGGCAGAGAGAGAGGGAGACACAGAATCGGAAACAGGCTCCAGGCTCTGAGCCATCAGCCCAGAGCCTGACGCGGGGCTCGAACTCCCGGACCGCGAGATCGTGACCTGGCTGAAGTCGGACGCTTAACCGACTGCGCCACCCAGGCGCCCCTCTTTTTTTTGTTTTTAAGAATGAGTTGATGAAGTGATACAGCCTTCACAAATGACCAGTGAGAGTTATTTTTTGAAGTAAGGGGAATAAAGGCAGTATCATGGTAAATTACTATAAATAGATTTATTTATAATTGTAGTCTATTATGCCATCTTTGGTAGATAAAAGCCTCTTCAGATTAGCTCTTCTGTCATTTTGTCATGACTGCTGTAGTCTTTGATAATTTCCTTGCTTTCTGGTGCAAGATGAATCAAACTCATCTGTATAATCCCTACTCCAGACCTGAAATCAGCCATATCTTCCAGGAGGTCTGGTTCCTTTTAGTGGGAAATGGTATTAAGAGACTGTAACACTTGACCACTTAAAAAAAAAAAAAAATTTTTTTTTAATGTTTATTTTTGAGAGAGAGAGAGCACGTGAGTGTTTACGTAAGCAAGGGAGCAGCAGAGAGAGAGGGAGACACAGGATCCGAAGCAGGCTCCAGGCTCTAAGCTGTCAGTCAGCTCCAGTTTAGAGCCCAGCCCTGGGGTTCAAACTTGTGAACCACGAGATCGTGACCTGAGCCGAAGTCTGACGCTTAACCGACTGAGCCACCCAGGCCCCCTAACACTTGACAACTTTTTAAAGTTGTACCATCTTAAGTTTCTGTCCATGTAGGAAGTGTCCTAAGTATTTAGGTAGGGACTTAAGTATTTTTCGTGTTCATAATTAGATTCATTTGAGGACCATTTAAAAAGGTTAAATGACAAAGATTCTTATATTGAATATGATATTTAGGTTATTTCTAAGAAAAATCTAAAATGAAATAAAACTAATAAAAGTTAAAAATAAAAGTATGCCAATGTGTCAAAGTTGCAAATACAGCAAAAATTCGAATTTTAATATTAAAACAAAATTATTCATGGCAAAAGTAATTAACTATCAGTACTTTCTGACTTTGTTGAAGCTGTAATTCACACTGAAGATATAACTGCCATGAATCATTATGTATCGAAAACCTTTGTATTGGCATATATAAATCAAAAGTTTTAATAGTTTAGAGGAACTGAAGTTCAACTGAACTTAGTACACTTTGAGAAAAACATGACCATCTTTACATTTTCATGCAAACATTTTCATGGAACATTTATAAAATTTAGTCATAATTGACACATAATTCACACAGCCCTACCACTTGGAAATTTTAGAACTTCTAAGCATTTCTTGGGTTAAACAAGTTGAAGCTAACTTCAGTTACAGACAGTTGAGAATATGACGAGTATGTCAGTTATACCTGAATAATAACAGCAAAAGAATGTAACAATGAGAGCAAACCATATCTTGGGATACAAGCAGAGCTATACTCCAAAGAGAATATTTTGCATTAAATGCTTTTAGTTAAAAAAAAAAAAAAGTGTGTATTAGCTGTATATGTTTGAACAATGAAATAAACCTGAGGAAAGCACAAGGGAAGAATTAATAAAGTCAAAAATATGTGACAAAAAAAATAATATGTGAGAAAAAATGAATTAAGTAGAAAATGTATAGACTGAAAAAGGATCAGATTCTTTGTGAAGTGACCAATAAACAAGTTACTGACAAGTCTAATTGAAGAAAAGAAAACAAATAGTGTTGAAATAAGGGCTGTAACCATAAATAGTTTGGGGATAATATGTTGAAATTTTTTTTTTAAGTTTATTTTTTGAGAGAGAGAGGGAGAGAGAGAGAGAGAGAGAGAGAGCATGTGGGACGGGCAGAGACAGAGAATCCCAAGCAGGCTCTGCACTGTTAGTGCAGAGTCCACTGTGGGGCTCAAACTCATGAACTGTGAGATCATGACCTGAGCTGAAATCAAGAGCCGGTTCCTTAACTGACTGAGCCACCCAGGTGCCCTAAACTTTTTTTTTTTTTTTTTTAATTTTTTTGAACGTTTATTTATTTTTGAGAGAGAGAGAGAGAGAGACAGAGCATGAACGGGGGAGGGGCAGAGAGAGAGGGAGACACAGAATCGGAAACAGGCTCCAGGCTCTGAGCCATCAGCCCAGAGCCCGACGCGGGGCTCGAACTCACGGACCGCGAGATCGTGACCTGAGCTGAAGTCGGACGCCCAACCGACTAAGCCACCCAGGCGCCCCTGCCCTAAACTTTTTAAGATATAATTAACACGATCCTTTAGATGAAATGGAAGATTTTCTGAAATAAGTTGCCAAAACTGATTCAAAAGTTGGAACACCTGAATAGGCCAGTAACCATTTAAAAAATGGCAGTTGTCAAAGAACAGCCATTCCCTGCCCCCCTCCCCCCTAGTTTCTAATCTTTCTTTGTACCATTGAGGAATAGTCCATTTCCATGTTTTTAATAATATATACCAAAATAGAAAAGGTCTCATACCAAGATGCTAATAAAGATCTTGATATAGGGGTGCATGGGTTGGTTCAGTTGGTTAAGCATCTGGCTCTTGATTTTGGCTCAGGTTATGGTCTAATGCTTTATGAGAGCCCCTGCGTTGGGCTCTGCACTGACAGCGTGGAGCCTGCTTGGGATTCTTACCTACCCCCCACTCCCTCTGCCCCTCCCCTGCTCCAGCACACATGTGCTCTCTCTCAAGATAAATAAACAAAAAAGAGACCTTTTTAGGGGCGCCTTGGTGCCTCAGTTGGTTAAGCAGTCGGTGCCTCAGTTGGTGCTGACGGCTCAGAGCCTGGAGCCTGCTTCAGATTCTGTCTCCGTCTCTTTCTGTCCTTCTGCTGCTCGTGCTGTCTCTCTCTCTCTCTCTCTCTCTCTCTCTCTCCCTCTCTCTCAAAAATAAACATTAAAAAGGTTTTTTTTTTTAAAGATCTTTTTATATTTAGTATTCATTTCCTAGCAATAAAGTCTCTTTTTTATAAAACTAAAAATAGAGGGTTCTTTCCTTTACATAATAAAACATATGTGTTAGAATCCAGCAGTCATTCCTTGAGATTTAGGAAGGATGCCTGCTATTACCATGGCTATGACTGTTCTGGAAGTTCTAGGGCAATATAGTTAGATGAGGGGAAAAAAGCATAAATCTTGGAAAGTTGGAGAACAAAATTACGATTATTTTCTGATGACACACTTATTTGCCTGGAATTCTCAAGAGTATCAGTACAAAATATTTCAGGGCTAAGAAGTAAAAATTCAAAAGTGAAAGCAATCTGGAGGAAAAGAGAAAGTGTATTAGAGTTGTAATAGGGAATTGTAAAATGTCTAGTTACAACATTAAAATATTTTTAAAAATCCCATGAAACTTAGTAACTTTGACTGTAAGTAGTTGGAAAATATTTTTAAAAAGTGATTCAAAAAGCAATAAAAAATTAAATTCCTTGGGATAAACCTAAAAAGTATGAGACTTAAAATGACAAGAGTTTACCTAAGGACATGGTAATAAAAAAATAATAATAGTCACAACACAAGTAATCTTTATGAACATTGTTTTAAACACTTAATTCATTTAATTCTCAAAGTGACCTTATAATACAGTGTTATGTTTGAGGGTAACGGAGAGGTAAAATGCCTTGTCAGGGTAATTTAGATGCTAGGATAAGGAATGATGGGATTGGAACCCATTCAGGCTGTGTCACTCCAAACTCCAGAGAATCTGTAACCATTATGCTTTGATGGCTCTTGAAAAAAATAAGTGATATACCATATTCCTGGATGGGAAAATCCAATATAATCAAAATATATGTCTCATAAAATTAATATTATTATATCGGTGTCCCAACAGGATTTTGTTTTTCTTTTTCATGGTAAGGAGGGTAGAATTTGAGAAAACAGTGATGAACTTACTAGGAATTATAAGTAGGTGAAAGATAGCCAAAACAGTTATGAATTAGAAGAGTATTGGGGGAGTGGAGGAGTAGAGGAAGTGGGTACCTTGTTTTATAGGATTTTGAATATAATACTGACATAGGTATGCTCAAATTATTACAAATAAAGAGATTCATTTCTGTGTATAAGAATATAGTTGTAAGTTATTCTTTAAATTGTGTTTGGATGGTTTTCTGGTCATTTGGGCAAAAGATAAAGTAAGCTCTTTTCCTCCAGATACCAAAACAAATTCTAGAGGGATTGAATATATGGATATAAGAAAATAAAGGTATTCCCCAAAGAAAATATAGGTAAATACAACATCTTGATACGGGAAATGCCTTTTTAAGCATAAACCAAAAAAAGGTAATTCAAAGAATAATTGATTTGACTACATTGAAAAAATTGTCACATTTTTAAAAAGGAAAAAGTGTTCAAAATATCTGACTATCAGAAGTGACTGTTTTCAGAAGAATGGGGTACTCAGCAGATAAAAGCAGATAACCACTTTAGGAGTCATCTTAGAATTCCTCAGTGCTCCACATCCCTAATTTCCATCCAGTCACCATTCATGCTTCCATTCAACAAATGTTTGAGTGTCTGTTACACACAAGGAACCATTGTAGGAAAGAGGATACAGTAGTGAATAAAATGGAGAAAATCTCTGCTCTTACGTAGTTTATATTCTGTTGATGGGAGAGAGAACTATTAGTCAATTAATGCAGAACATTTAAAATGGGACACTTCTATAGAGAATCATAAAGCAGAAAAAGGGTATACATTGTGCTGTTGTGGAAGTGGCATTGCAGTTTTAGATAGAGGCATTTAAGCAAAATCTGAAGGAAATGAGAAAGCCAGCCACAGGGGTATCTTAAGAGGAAGAACATTCCAGGTAGAGGGAACAAGAAAGCCAAAGTTTGTGACGCAGGAGAATGCTGTGTATATTTTATGAACAGCAAAGTGGTGGTAGCTGAAGGTAGGTGAGTAAGGTAGTGAGTAGTAGGAGATGAGATCAGGGAGGTAACTAAATCTTGGAGAGGTTTTTAAGACCAGGTAATTCTTTGTTGTAGGGGTTATAGTATACATTGCTGGATGGTTCACAGCATCCCTGGCCTATACCCACTAGATGTCAGTAGAGCTCCCTAGTTGTAATAACCAAAAATGCCTCCAGATTTCACCAAATTTTCTAGATTTGGGAAGCAACATTGCCCTTGCTTAAAAACCACTGCTCTACTAAATGGCGGTAGTCCCTTTGAGGAAGGCTTTGGAGGAATATTTATGGTGTGTCCTTGCTGTAATGGTGCAGAGCTTTTCCTCAGGTGGACCCAGTCTCTCCTCAGTTACAAAAGGCTGTGGGTCTGTGAATTGACCAGGTCTGGAAAGTGGGCAAATGCCCATGACTTCCACTATGATGATTCAAGTCGGTTTTTGGCCACCAGATTTAGGCATTTTTCTGTTATATAGATTAAACTGCCCATCTATTTCATTCCTAGGAACATCGTGATCAATTAGCCACTGCCAAAGATCCCTGCGGGCCAAAGCATTCTGATTACCGGTACGTCCTCGCTGCCCTTATCTTTGGAGTTAAGTACTGCCACTTGGCCTCTGCTACTTTGGGATCCCATCATCCTCAGTGAGATCAGGGAGCTCATCTCAGTGGTGACATTCCCTGAAGTCGTACCTGACTTAAAAGAGAGCAGCCACACAGCTTTTTCAAGTATGTGGTGCTTCCCTCACTAATTATAGTGTCTTCTGGGCCTTCTCAGGGTATGTAGTTGGGTAGTAGGTTGCAGAGGATAAATCCACTTCAATATTCCTGTCTCCGTAAACCTTTGGATTTTCTCTTCCACATAATGCCAGTGGAACTCTAGTATTTCAGCCTCATTAAACCTCATTTAATATTCATTGGCAGTGTTAGAATAATTTTGATTTGCATTTCCTTAATGATTACAGCTATATTGTTGAGTGTAAGTTTCAGTCAACAAGTAGGCTATTAGAGCCATCTGCAACTGCACAAGTTATCATAGAATCTGTGGTAAGCTCACTCATATTGATGAATTCTAATCTCCTTGGTCTAATACCCTTAGCATCGATTTTCACACATATTCCTCAGGTTTTTTCCTTTATATATTAACAGAATTTTGGCATTTTTTTAGTGCTTAAGCTATTTTCTCTTGAGTCATGCATACGTATATCTGTTCCTCTAGAACGTGCTGAGATTTGAACCTAGTTATGGGTGTAGTGTCAACAGGGTTGGTTGTAGTTGGTCTTGAGGAGAATGAGCATCCTCTTCCAAGTCATTTGCAGAACGTAACAATATCACAGGATTTCCAGCAAAGGAAAGCTGCTCTCTATATACAGAAGAGTAAGTTAGTGCCACTGGAGGTGTGAAGTTGTTTTTTTCATTCTGATTTGACCACATGTCTAAGTTTCAGGGTTCCATTTTTTTTTTCCCTAGTCATTGCTCTTACTTTCACATGAGAAACTTAGACTATGAATTCACCTGTTATAATTCAGCTACTTGCAGAATCAAATTTTGCATTTGATTTTTAGCAATATGAATCTGAGGTTATAAGAATAAAGAGGTGTTGAGATTTTTTAAATGTATATTTTTGAGAGAGAGAGCGTGCACGTGCGTGTGAGCAGGGGAGGAGCAGAGAGAGAAGGAGACAGAGGATCCAAAGCAGGCTCAGTGTTGATAGTAGAGGGCCTGATGTGGGGCTCAAAGTCACTAATCTCGAGATCATGACCTGAGTCAAAGTCACATGCTCAAACGACTGAGCCAATTAGGCGCCCCTGAGATTTCTTTAATACTGTCATGACAGTACTGTTTTTCAGACTGTGATTTAATCTGACAGTTAACGGACTTGAGCTTATTTTTTGTGTACCTGTTCAAGAGCATTTAGAGAATCCATCTCATATAGCAGACCTTGTAGTCATCTGTACTGCCTTAACAGTTCAGTACAATAGCCATTTGGGGTCCTAAGGCACTTGCTTCTGTTGGCACCTCATCACAGTCAACCACAGTTGATAGCTTGATTAACTGTGATGCCACTGCATGCTGGGGGTTATTAGCATCCTATTTCCTGTTTGAGGCAGAGGGCACAACCAAGCCAATCTTCAAATCCCATCTTTGTAGGTATGTTTACTGTGACCATTGCAGTACCAACTCAGAAACCACACATTAATTTGAACAGGGAAGTTTAATATAAAGAATTACTAACCAAAAAAAAAAAAAAAAATTATTAACCAGTAACAGAGAGTTAACCCTAGAGGGCAAAGAGAACTGTGAAGTATACACAATAGAATGAGCAACCACTACCTCTAGGGCTGGGGCATGGTAGCAAGGATGGATGGAACAAATCTGGAAGATGCCGAATTTTCCAGTTTGAAGGCTGAGACTTTCAGATCTTGTTGGAAAGGGTGTGTTACACTGGATGCTGGAGAAGTGTGAAGTGCTGCAAATTTTCATTATCAAGCAAGAAACCCCCTTTTGGGGGACTGAGAAAAGTTACTAGGAAGCCCCTTTCTCAATCTAAGAAGCCAGCTGGAACACGGCATAATTCTTTGGGAAGTGTTTGGCCCATAAGAGTGCTGCAGAAACTTGCTGCACAGCTGTCAGTGCAGGGTGCTGACAAAACTTGCCGGGAAACTACCCATGGGGTTGCATATGTGTCGCTGAGACTTGATGGGAAGTTGGAGCTTGGGGAGAGGGCTGTTGGGTGTTTTGCATACCATTGTTCTCCACTGGAACCAGCAGGTTAGAGCACACTAATTGGAAGAGAACCTACTTCTGTCTGGAGTCTTCCTCGAGTGCCATTTGCTGAGAAGGTTAACATTTTGCCAGCTGGCAGAGAAGAAATGTTTACAGGTACCAGCTTCATTATTGCAAAGCAGGGCAGAGAGGAGTGGATTTGGAGTCGAGAGGCAATATATTTATAATTGGTAATGTCAGATATTTACATTTCTAGTACCCTTCATTTCTTTGGGTAGTCCCTGATTTCCATGTGGTGTCATTTTTTTTTTCTTCAGATACCTTTAATAACTTCTTATTAGGCCGATATGCTGGTGATGAATTCTTCCAGCTTTTGTACATCTGGAAAATTCTTTATTTTGCCTTTTTAAAAAATAAAATAGTGGTAGAGTACACATAACCTAAAATTTACTATCTTACCTGTTTTTTTTTTTTAAGTTCAAGTAAATAAATACCACCCAACGTGGGGCTTGAACTCATGACCCCGAGATCAAGAGTTGTATGCAACTGAGCTAGCCAGGTCCTCCATTTTACCCCTTTTTAAGTGTACATTATTTATCTGTTTTTGAGTGAGAGAGCACACCTGTGTGCACATGAGCAGGGGAGGGGACCGAGGGGGAGAGAGAAAATTGTTGTTTTTTTTTTTTGAGAGAGAGAAAATTTTAATCAGGCTCCACATTCAGTGCAGAATCCTACATGGGGTTGGATCTCACAACTGTGAACCAAAATCAAGAGTCAGACACTTAACCAACTGTGAGCTACTCACATGCCCCTGTTGATTGGTTTTCATATGTTGAACCAGCCTTGCATTTTATTTATTTTTGAGACAGAGAGAGACAGAGTATGAACGGGGGAAGGTCAGAGAGAGAGGGAGACACAGAATCTGAAACAGGCTCCAGGCTCTGAGCTGTCAGCACAGAGCCCAACGGAGGACTCGAACTCACGAACTGTGAGATCATGACCTGAGCCGAAGTCTGATGCTTACCGACTGAGCCACCAGGCGCCCCTATTTTATTTATTTTTTGAAATGTTTATTTATTTTGGGGAGATGGAGTGGGGGAGGGGCAGAGAGAGAGAGAGAGAGAGAGAGAGAGAGAGAGAGAGAGACACAGAATCTCAAGCAGTCTCCAGGCTCTGAGCCTGTCAGCACAGAGCCCGATGCGGGACTCGAACCCACAAAGCGCGGTATCATGACCTGGGCCAAAGTCAGACACTCAACCGACTGAGCATCCTTGCATTTTAGAAAGAAGTTTTACTTGGTCATGGTATATAATTTTTTTAATATGTTGCTGAATTTGATTTGCTAGTACTTTGTGGTGCCTTTGTCTGGCTTTGGTATCAGAGTACTCCTGCCCTCAGAGAATGTATTAGGAAGTTGTTCCCTAATTTTTGTTTTTTTTTTGGGAAAAGTTTGAGAAGGATTGGTATTTTTCTTTAAATGTTTTTTTGGAATTCACCAATGAAGTCATCAAGTCCAGGACTTTTTTTTTTTTTTTTTTTTAACGTTTATTTATTTTTTGAGAGACATAGAGAGACAGAGCACAAGTTGGGGAGGGGATAGAGAGAAGGAGACACGGAATCTGAAGCAGGCTCCAGGCTCCGAGCTGTCAGCACAGAGCCTGATGTGGGGCTCAAACTCACAAACTGTGAGATCATGACCTGAGCCGAAGTCTGACACTTAACCGACTGAGCCACCCAGGTGCCCCGGACTTTTCTTTTTTAGGAGAGTTTTGTTTACTGATTCAATCTTCTTACTAGTTATAGGTCTGTTCAGACTTTGTATTTCTTTATAAGTTAGTCTTGGTAGGTTTTGTATTTCTAGGAAATTGTCTATTTTATCTAGATTATCCAATTTGTTGATGTAAAATTATTCATAGTACTCTGTTATAGTCCTTTTCATTTCTGTAAAACCAGTAATGTCTCCACTTTCACTTTTTATTTTAGTAATTTGAGTGTTTCTTCTTTTTTCTTAGTCCGTGTAGCTAAAGTTTTTTCAATTTTGCTGGTATTTTAAAGTATCAACTTTTGGTTCCATTAATTTTTCTTTGTTTTCTATTCTCTATTTTTAAAAATTCTCTAATTTTTAAAATTTCCTTCCTGCTTGCTTTGGGTTTAGTTTGTTCTTTTCCTAGTTCTACAAGGTGTAACATTACATTATTGTTTTTTTTTTTTTTTTTTAATTTTTTTTTTTTTAATGTTTATTCTTGAGAGAGAGAGTGTGTGAGCAGGGAGGGGAGGGGCAGAGAGAGAGGAGACACAGAATCCGAAGCAGGCTCCAGGCTCTGAGTTGCCAGCACAGAGCCTGATGCAGGGCTTGAACTCACGAACTGCAAGATCATGACCTGAGCTGAAGTCGGACGCTTAACTGACTGAGCCACCCAGGCGCCCCAACATTACGTTGTTGATAGGAGATCTTCCTTATTGTATAAGTGATTATAGCTATAAATTTCTCCCAGCACTGCTTTTGCTGCATCCCATTTTTTTGTTTTTATGGGCATGTTCTTTTTAAAAAAATTTTTTTAAATGTTCATTTATTTTTGAGGGAGAGAGTGTGAGCGGGGAGGGGCAGAGAGAGAGAGAGGGAGACACAGGGTCTGAAGCTGTCTCTGTATTGACAGCAGAGAGCCTCAGGTGGGGCTTGAACTCACATGACCTGATCATAACCTGAGCCACCCAGGCACCCATGAATTGTTTTCTATGTTTTGTAGCTTTTTGTTCTTCATTTTGTGCATTATTTTTTTGTGTTTATATTTTTTGTAGTGAAATGTTTAAACACCTTTCTCGTTTCATACTGTGTATATTCTAGAGCTAATTTCTTTGTGGTTACCCTGGGGATTGCATTTAACATCCTAAAGTTATAACATTCAAATTTGAATTTATAGCACCTTTACTTTAGTAATGTAGAATAACCGCTTTTTAACAGCTCCAACCCCACCCCTTTGGTTGTTGGTAACATCTTTATACATTGTGTACTCAAAAACATAAAGTAAGCAACATTCTTTAAGTTGCATTTAGTCTCTTAAATCCTGTAGAAAACAGCATTTAGAATTATAAAACAGTGTTGGAATAATACTAGCTTTTATAATTGCTGCCTTTATTGAGATCCTTATTTCTTCAGTATGGCTTTGAATTGCTGTTTACTGTCCTTTCATTTCACACTCCTGTACACCCTTGAGCATTCTTGTTTATCTGAGAGGGTCTTAATTTCTCCCTAACTTTTGAAGGACAGTTTTGCCAGATACAGGAACCTTGCTTGATTGTTTCTTTTTAGGACTTTGAGTACATTAGCTCACTGGCTTCTGGCTTCCAACATTTGTGATGAGAAATCTGCTCGAAAACTTATTGAAGATCCATGGTATGTGAATCACTTCTCACTACTTTCAAGATTCTTTGTGGCTGTCCAAAGTGTCTCTGAATTTCTTCAAATTCTTATATGGGGTTTATTGAGCTTCTTGGATGTTTATATTCATGTCTTTCATTAAGTTTGGGGAAGTTTCCAATTTATTATTTTTTCAAATATACTCCCTGCCCCTTTCTCTTCTCCTTCTGGGACTTCCATGTTAGTCTGCTTATTGGTGTCCCTTGGGTATCTTACTCTGTTCATTTTGCTTCTGTCATTTTTCTTTTTGTCCTACAGACTTGGTAATTTTTATCGTCCTATCTTCAAGCTTGCTCATTATTTCTTCTGCCTGCCCCTTTCTGCCTTTGAATCTCTATACTGAATTTTTCATTTCAGTTCTTCTACTTTTCATCTGTAGAATTTCTTTTTGGTTTCCTTACAGGTTTTCTATCTGTTGATATTTCTGTTTTGTTTCTATATTGTTTTCTTGACTTTATCCATATCTTCCTTTGCTTTCTTGACATTTATTTATTATGTTTTTTAGAGAGACAGCATGTAGGCCCAAGTGGAATAAGAGCAAAGGGATAGGAAGAGGGAGAGAGAGAATCTCAAGCAGGCTCTACACCCAGTGCTCTACACCCAATGCGGGGCTCAGTCTCACGACCATGAGATCATGACCTGAACTAAAATCAAGATTTGGACACATAACCAACTGAGCCGCTCAGGCACTCCTTTAAGACGGTTATTTTAGGGACGCCTGGGTGGCTCAGTCGGCTAAGGGTCCAGCTCTTGATTTTGGCTCAGATCATGATCTCACAGTGAATTCAAGCCCCTGCGTCTGGCTCTGCGCTGACAGTGTGGAGCCTGCTTGGGATTCTCTCTCTCCCTCTATCTCTGCCCCTCCTCTACTGGTGCTCTAAATCTCTCTCAAAATGAATAAGTAAACATTAAAACAAATTCTCTTAATGTCTCGTTTAGTATGTCTACCATCAGGTCTTTTTCAGGAAATAGTTCCTGTTTTTTCCTTTGTGTAGGCTATGTTTTCCTGTTTTCTGTGATTTTTTTCTTGCCGAAAATTGGACATTTCAATATAATAATATGGTAATTCTGAAAATCAGATTCTTCCTTCCCCACAATATTTTGTTTTTTGACTGTTGTAGCCTATCTTTGTGATTAGGATCAACCTGAGGTGTCAGTTTAAGTTCTCAGGTCTTTTCTCAGTTACTGCTTTTCCCTGGATATGTATGGTGAGTTTCTGATTTCTGATTTCTTCTGTATGGGCAGTTGCTTTTGAATGTCCTAGTCTTTAATGTCTGGCTCCCAAAGGGGAAAATTGAGAAAAATGAAGGGGAACGGAAGAGTACAAGCAAAAAGGGAGGGAACTGTAGCAGTGGGAGTTGGTGCAACAAAAATGGCCTTAAAAAAAAATGGCCTTATGCCTCTTTGTCTTCATTTCTGTGATCAGAGGCAGCAATGAGGAATTAGGGCACAGATCTCCAATACATGGAGGACACAGTCATTTTTGCCCACCCTGAGCTCTCACAAACTGCTTATAGAAGATATGTACAACTAACTGCCATGTAGTTGGAGGTGGAGGATGTGTAGCTGCTCCCCTGCTAAAAGCTTAACCAACTGATGAAAAATTTCCCTTCCAAACCTACTCCCTGGAAATTGCAAGCTTTCAGTGGACACTTGAGTTCCAAAAACCAGTTATATCAGACAGATTATGCTTGTGTCATTATTCTCTAGGTGGAGGGACAGAATCTTGGGGCTTCCTTACTCTTCCATCTTCTCAGAATCTCAGTAAAGTTGACCTCTGAACAATGTGGGTTTGTACTTCATGGGTCCACTTATACTCAGAATTTATTTGATAAATAGAGTATAATTCTGTAAATGTAATTTCCCTTCCTTGTATTTTCTTAATATTTTCTTTTATCTACATTACTTTATTGTAAGAATACAGTATATAGTGCATATATACAATATGTGTTAATGGAATGATAATGTTATTGACAAGGCTTCTAGTATAGTAGGCTATTAGTAGTTAAGTTTTTGGGGAGTCAAAAATTATATGTGGGTTTTGACTGTTGGGACAGTCAATACCCCAACCCTCACGTTGTTCAAGGATCAGCCGTATCTGTTAGTAAATTTTGAGAGAGATTGGGTGTGAGAGAGAGTCAAGGAAGGGGATTGCAGCTGCCTGCTATTATGATTATGTAATCCAAGTGATTACACTTGGAGATCTCAGAATACTTTGCAAAGTTCTCATTTATCGTTTCCAAATAGTAGTATTAGGAAACTGTATTGAAGTGGCATATTTTTAGCTTAATTAAGTATATTGTAGTTATTTTTGAATATCTTATTTTTATTCTAAAGGCAGCATTTAGACATTATAGATGATTTGAAAGATTTTAAAAAGTATAAAGGAAAGATAAAAATCTCTTGTAATACCACTACTTAGTGTATTTATTTATAATTATGTGTACATTTATCTTGCATGCATATATGTACTTAAAAATTTGTTTTTACTATTTGTTTATTTTTAAGAGAGAGAGTGCGAGCGCGTGTGCAAGTTGGGGAGGGGCAGAGAGAGAGAGGGAGACAGAGAATCTGAAGCAGGCTCCAGGCTCCAAGTTGTCAGCACAGAGCCCAGCGTTGGGTTCAAACTCACAAACTGTGAAATCCTGACTGAATTTGAAGTGGGACGCTTAACCAACTGAGTCACCTGGGCACCTCTATACATATTTTATTTTAGAAATGAACATACGCTAGCTAACATTCCTTTTTTTATAATTTGGTACATAGTTGTATAATATTAAGCACAATTATAGATTCCTGTAAGCACCATCACAAACAGGATTAATAACAATTCTGTCACCCCAGGAAACTCCTACATGCTATCCTTTTTGTCATATTCTTCATTTCCTCTTAACCACTGGCCACCACAGTTTTGTTTTCTGTCACTGTAGTTTTGTCTTTTTCAGAATGTCATAAATGGATTAATAAAGTATTTAACATTTTGAGACTAGCTTCTTAGAATCAGTGTTTTATCATTTCATGGAAATTTGGATCCCACCATATAGGTTATTTTACCCTTTATGTTGGTATTGTCATCATATATACATAACAAATTCGTCTCATAATGTTATAATTTTTACATTTAGCTGTCAAACGTATGTAAAAGAACTCAAGTGTAGAAGAATGGACTGTATTTAATAAATCGTTACATTTATTCAGATTGTTACCAATTTTGTTCTTCCTTTCTAATATTCTAAATTTTCTTTTGTTATTTCACTTTTGTATAAAAAACCTTTCTTTTTTTTTTTTAATTTTTTTTTTTCAACGTTTTTATTTATTTTTGGGACAGAGAGAGACAGAGCATGAACGGGGGAGGGGCAGAGAGAGAGGGAGACACAGAATCGGAAACAGGCTCCAGGCTCCGAGCCATCCGCCCAGAGCCTGACGCGGGGCTCGAACTCCCGGACCGCGAGATCGTGACCTGGCTGAAGTCGGACGCTTAACTGACTGCGCCACCCAGGCGCCCCTAAAAAACCTTTCTTAACAGTTCTTTTAGAGGAGGTTTGCAGACAGTGAATGCTTCTTCAGAGAATATCTTTATTTCTAAAGAGTATTTTCATTGTATGTAGCTTTGTGGGTTGACATTTCTTTCAGCCCTTTAAAAGTGTTTTCTTTTCTTTTGATAGCCAAGATTCCTGATGAGAAATTTGCAGTGATAAGTCATATGTCCTTTTTCTCTGGCTGTTTTAAAGATTTTTTTCTTTGTTTTTAGTTTTCAGCAGTTTCATTGTGAGTGTCTTGGTGTGGATATCTTTAGATTTATCCTATTTGGGATTTGCAGATAGCTTGAATTTGCAGATATATATCATTTTCCAAACTTGGAAAGTTTTCAGCTATTGTTTCTTTAGGTACTCTTTATGCACTATAGTTTTTCTCTCCTTTTGGGACTCTGATGACATGAACACTATTCCTTTTGATATTGTCATATGGGTTTCTGAGGCTCTGTTTTTTTTTTTTAAATCTTTTTTTTTCTCTCTTGTTCTGATTAGTTTCTTTTTCTTTTTTTTTAAGTTTATTTATTTTGAGAGAGCACACGTGTGAGAGAAAGCACAAGTGGGGGAGGGGCAGAGAGGAGAGACAGAATCCTAAGCAGCTCATGTATGGCTCAAACTCATGAACTACAATATCATGACGTGAGCTGAAGTCAGATGCTCAACTGACGAACCATCCAGGCGCCCTGCCAATTTACATTTCTACTGACAGTGTACAAGGGTTCCCTTTTCTCTGTGTCCTTGCCAGCACTTGTTATTTTCTGTATTTTTGATAATAACCAATCTGACAGATGTGAGGTGATAGCACTTTTTAGTTTGATTTGCACTTCCCTGGTGATTAGTGTTGTTCGCTATGTTTTCATGTGCCTGTTGGCCATCTGCATGTCTTCTTTTGAAAAATGTCTGTTTAAGTCTTCTATTATTTAAATTGGTTTTTTAAAATATTGGGTGTATAGTGTAATATAAGTATAAGACATATATGTTTTAGAGATTAACCCTTTTTCAGATGTATAATTTGCAAATATCTACTCCCATTTAGTAGGTTGCCTTTTTGTTTCGTTGATGGTTTCCTTTGCTTTGCAAAAGCTTTTTAGTTTGATGTATAGCCATTTGTTTATTTTATGTGTTTGTTGCCCCTGCCTGAGGATACTGATCCAGAAAAATACCACAAAGACTGATGTCAAGGGCTTACTGTCTATTTTTCTTCCAGTAGTTTCATGGTTTCAGGTCTTACATGCAAGTCTTTAATGCATTTTGAATTTATTTTTCTGTATGGTGTAAGATAGTGGTCCATTTTAATTATTTTGCATGCAGTTGTCCACTTTTCCCAACACCATTTATTGGTAAGTGTGAGTCTTAATAATACATTTCTTTTTTTAAAAATTTTCTTAAAGCTTTTGTTATTTATTTATTTTAAATTTTAACTTTAACTTTTTTTAAGTAAGCTCTGTACCCAACATGGGACTTGAACTCATGATCCTAATATCATGAGTTGCATGCTTTACCAACTGAGCCAGCAGGACACCCCTAATAATACAGGTTTTTTTTTTTTTAATGTTTTACTTATTTTTGAGAGAGAGAGCAGGTGGGGTGCTGCAGAGAGGGAGAGGACAGAGGATCTTAGCACTGAGAGCACAGAGCCCAACGTGGGGCTCAAACTCATAAACCGTGACATCATGACCTGAGCCAAAGTCAGATGCTTAGCTGACTGAGCCACCAAGGTGCCCCCCTAATAATACATTTCTAATGGCTGAGTTGTTCAGTGTATTTCTGAACTTGAAATTAATTCAGTTGCTTCATTTTATGGAATTATAAATTTGTAAAATCCAACTTACCTCAACTGCTTCTACTTAGAACTTTGGTTTTTATTGTACATAACATTAAAAAAAATTTTTTAACGGTTTTATTCATTTTTGAAAGAGTGCTAGTGGGGAAGGGGCAGAGAGAGAGGGAGACACAGAATCTGAAGCAGGCTTCAGGCTCTGAGCTGTCAGCAAAGAGCTGGATGTGAGTCTCGAACCCACGAACTGTGAGATCATGACCTAAGCTGAAGTTGGATGCTTAACTGACTGAGCCACTCAGGCGCCCCAATTCTGTATAGCATTTAAGAAACACTACTAATAAAGCATGCTGGTAGCACGTGAAATATGAGTCAGAAATGCTAAGTATGTCTACACTAGACTGAGAGTCTTATTTTTATGGAGAAGTCAAGTCTATTTAATTTTTAGTTTATGTCAAAGCAATTTTATTGGGAATAATTATTTTGTTTAATTTACATTTTTCAATGAATAACAATGTGAAAAGAAGATAGATTTGATTCCATTTTAGTTTTTATTATTTTAAAATGTTGGGGCGCCTGGGTGGCGCAGTCGGTTAAGCGTCCGACTTCAGCCAGGTCACGATCTCGCGGTCCGTGAGTTCGAGCCCCGCGTCAGGCTCTGGGCTGATGGCTCAGAGCCTGGAGCCTGTTTCCCATTCTGTGTCTCCCTCTCTCTCTGCCCCTCCCCCGTTCATGCTCTGTCTCTCTCTGTCCCAAAAATAAATAAAAACGTTGAGAAAAAAAATTTTAAAAAAAATAAAATGTTTATTTATTTTGGGAGAGAGAGCATACAAGAAGGGGAGAGGGGCAGAAAGAGAGAGAGAGAATCCCAAGCATACTCTGTGCTGTCAGCGCAGAGCCTGCCACAGGGCTCGATCTCACAAGCCATGACATCATGACCTGAGCCAAAATCAAGTGTCAGATCTTAACTGACTAAGCCACCTAGGTGCCCCGATATGATTCTATTTTATAGGAAGGAGTTGTTATTGTATTAAAAATATTATTTAGTTAGGAAATGCACTTATAGAGAGAGAATGAAATCTACTTTTATTGTGTTCTTAAGACGTTTTCAATCTCCATTATACCAATTTGAGTTCTTCTTTGTGCCTTACTTGAAGTGAATTGCTAGCATTAAGTTTCAGAGTTTGGAGAGAACTTTTAGGATTTTATAGACCCATTTCATTAATTATATGGTTTGAAGAATTTGAGACCCAAAGGACTTACATTTCTTGTTTGAAGTCTGTTATGAATTCTTAGCATATCAGTGACTAGAATGGAACGTACGGATGTTTACAGCCTTTCTTGAGATCTATCATGTATTTGACATCAGTTTTTCCCACATGTAGCTACTTAAATTTTTTTCTTTGTTTAGTCATCACTTTGCTTGGATTTCTGTTACCATGGTTTTGTTAAATAATACCAATCTGCTAACAGCACATTTCAGATGTCAGTTCGCATGGTATGTGAACTCTCAGTCTGTGCTAGCTCTTGAGTTACAAATCAGTATGTAATTAACAGACGTCCGTCATGATCAGTGACCAGTCACATTACTTCTCTCAGAGTCTGTTGGAGATTGGTCACTGTGTGTCTGTTAATTCAATTCTTGCACAGACAGCATAGTATGCAGTTGTGTTACTTTCTTGTCGTCCAGTGGTAAATCTGTGTGACATTTTGCAAAGGACATAATCATAATTGCCATTTTACAAAGATGACAAATGCCTTTGTCATTTTACAAAGACATAATCTGCATAATCAAAGAACAGAATTGACTAGCAAAGATGAAGTGCAGCAAAGAAATGAAAAGTGGTAGCACTAAATCTGAATAATTGGATGTCATGAAGATTTGAAAATAGTGTCAGGCAAGTGAAGATAGGATAAGAGCTAGGCCTGCATGAAGGTACGTATGAATTTGGAAAAAGGAACACCTGGGTGTCTCAGTTGGTTAAGCATCCAAACTTTTGAATTTGGCTCAGGTCATGATCTCGCAGTTTGTGGGATCGATCCCTGTGTTGGGCTCTGTGCTGACAGTGAGGAGCCTGCTTGGGATTCTTTCTCCCTCTCTCTCTACCCCTCTCCTGCTCATATGTGCACTGTCTATGAATGAATGAATGAATGAATAAATGGGAAGAATAGAAAAACAAGGTAAAATTGCTTTAACATTAATTTTATTTAGTAAAAAAATTTTTTTTAAGTTTATTTATTTTGAGAGAGAGCATGGGGGAGGAGCAGAGAGAGATGGAGAGACAGAATCCCAAGTAGGCTCTGTGCTGTCAATGCAGAGCCCAACATGGGGTTTGAACCCACAAACCTGTGAGATCGCGACTAAGCCAAAATCAAGAGTCTGACGCTCAACCAGCTTGAGCCACCCAGGTGCCCCTAACATCATCAATTTTACATTGTAACAGGAACAGAACTCAAATCAGTTTGGGTAGCATTCATAAGTGTTGAAGTTAATTGCTACATAAAAACAAATTAAGTACAAAGAGAATGAAGAACTTTTTATTGCTAGTGAAGGTTGGTTTCTCTTCAGAATCAGCTGCCAGGATGAAGCTGCTAGAGCAGGTAGGGATAATGCTATGAATGTTGCGCCCAGATTCCAAAGATTAATTGAGCAAGTAATTATGGTAACCAACAATTTAATGTGAGATAGGTCTGTTTTTTAATGCAATCCCATCAATAACTTAATGTGATGAAAGACATAGGATTGTGAAGCGGTCATAAAGGGAACGGTATACGTATGAAGCCCTAGGAAGTTAGTAAAGGTGAATTTATCAACAAATGAGGAAGGTTGTGACAGAAAGGATCAAGATATCTCAAAGGAAGTGACTCCAGCAAAATTTTGCATTAAAGAAACTCTTGGAAATATTTGATAAGATGGATAGGGCAAAGGGTATAAAAATGTTGGAACCTGAACCAAACTTTGAAAGGATTGAGACAGTTTGCCAAGGCATAGAAAATATGCTTATTCTTTGTCATAAATTATATGAGGAAAATGAGAAGGCAAGAACTGTTTACTCTTGGTAAGTATTTTTCAAAAGAAACAGAACATTCTGATTCTCAAGGTTTCTTATGTTTTATGTCCGTATGTTCTTACTATTCCAAAATAGTAAATACTAGTCACACAGTATTTTTCATTTTCTTGTGCTATAATTGACAGTAAATGGGTCTTAAATGTTTTTAAATATTAAGTAAAAATTTAAAGTTTACAGAACAATTGTGATTTTTTTCCCTTTGATTAATAAGATTGCTCAGCTATCAAGGTCTTTTTCATGGTTCTGTGCTACAGTTCAAAGTGAGTACTGCCTGTATAAATAATATGTTTTTTTCCACAACAAGTTTGTTATATTTTCTCACTTGATAAAATGATTATAAAGATTGTCAGTATGAATAAATTTGAAAGTTAAAGTACAAGATGTTCATTGGAATAGCAATAGGGAGAGACAGACATTACCATTTCAGGTTGAAGGGAGAGGATTGGACATTTAATTTGGAGAGGTCTGGGGCCAGCATAAAAAAATATTTGAAGCTTCTGTTTAATCTTTAAGAGTCTTGTAACTTTTAAAGTATACTCTTAGGGTGTATAAGTTTTTATTGTAATAAAGATAATTCTGTTATTCAACAAACATTTATTGAGCTTTTGTTGTATAGTAGGAGGTCAGCTTACAGCAGTATGGAACAGACAAAAAAAATCTCTCTAAACGATGATATACTTTAACCTGCTCCCTGCTTTCAGAAATGTGGAATCTCTAATTCTTTAGAATCTGGATTTCATTTAGGTTGAAAGAAACTAGATTATTTTTAATTTTTGTATAATTCTAAAGGATTTTGTATAAAAGCAGTGTTTACTTTTACTGAATTGTTTGAAATAGTCTCCAAAATGGGGTAAAATCTCCAGGTTTGTATAACCCCTGTTATTTGTCAGTAGGTCTACGGAAAGAATGGGACATTTCATGGTATAGCTTCAGAAAGGTGTATGGTTACTTCATTCCTTATAGCATCCCCAACTTTAGAGTAAATTTTTTATAGTTGCTATCATAGATACATCTACTGTGGTAGTGCTAGGAAAGAAAGTTGTGAATTCTTCTTGTTTAGAAAGTTGGGTGTATGTGCATTGTGTGAGATTATGACATCATTAAAGATTTGTAACTTTAGCTCAGTCATGAAAGCTGAATAGGTGTTTACTATTGAAATATGACTGGAAAAGCTGAAGCACTGTGTATAATGGTTCAGAGGCATGAAAGTACCTGAAAGGTTGGGTGAGCTACTGGTCATTTAGTTATGGTCATCTAGTAATACTGGTAATACAGTAATACATCTAGTAATTACTGGTCATCTAGTAATAACTAGAGCATTTGCTTTGGGGATGAAGATGTAGTGAGAACATGCAGGTAGGAAAAGGTGAAGCAGTAGAGGAAGGTAGGGCCAGATTTGGCAGAGTCAGAAATTTGGACATTTTTCTAGGGAGACTTTTTCAGAGCTCTTTGTATGTATATGTATGTATATCATTACCTGAGCCGAGATAGAGAGTCAGACATTTAACCGACCCAGCCACCCTGGCACCTCGGTGGAGAAGTTCTTAAGAAACAGGAACCCGGGCACAGGTAGGTCAGTCAATTGAGTGTCTGACTTCAGCTCAGGTCATGATATCATGGTTTGTGAGTTTGAGCCCCACATTGGGGTGGCTGCTGTCATCACAGAGCCCACTTTGGATCCTTTGTCCCTCCCTCTCTCTGCCCGTACCCTGCTTGCACTCTCTCTCAAGAATAAAGAAACCTTTGGGGGCACCTGGTTGGCTCAGTCAGTTACGCGTCCAACTTTGGCCCAGGTGATGATCTCGTGGTTTGTGAGCTCGAGCCCCATGTCAGGCTCTGTGCAGACAGCTTGGAGCCTGGAACCTGCTTCAGATTCTGTGTCTCCCTCTCTCTGCTCCTCCCCCTCTTGCACTCTGTCTCTTTCTCAAATATAAATAAACATTAAAAAAAAAAAAAAAGGGACTCACCCTATTGGTATTTGTATATATTGGTGGAATGCTTTAGTGTGCAATTGAGTAACATTTATTAAAAATTTACCATATTCACCTATGCCCTTTAATCTCATTCCACTTTTAGGAACTGATTATACACACACACACACACACAAGCCAGTTTATATGTATAAAGATGACAGCTATAATACTGCATTTGAAAAAGAGGCTCAAAGCAACCTAAATGTCCATTACTATAATATAACAAACGATTATGTAGTGACTAAAAAGTGAATTAGTCTCTGCTTAATGAGAAATTTCCTAGATATATTTAGGTTTAAAAAAAATTGGAGGGGAATTTCTATTTGTCCTTTTGTTTGTATTTTTGCTGATCTGAGAGAAAATGGGATTTTATTTTAGTTTTGACTTCAGGTGAGATTGAATGTTTTGTGCTTATTTCTGGTCTTCAGTCATTTTTTATTAGGATGCTGCTAATAGAGTCTAAGACTGCTTTATAAGTAGGATATTAACATTGTAATATTATTAATACATACTTCCCCCAGATTGTCTTTTTTTTTTTTTTTTTTTTTCAACGTTTATTTATTTTTGGGACAGAGAGAGACAGAGCATGAACGGGGGAGGGGCAGAGAGAGAAGGAGACACAGAATCGGAAACAGGCTCCAGGCTCTGAGCCATCAGCCCAGAGCCTGACGCGGGGCTCGAACTCACAGACCGCGAGATCGTGACCTGGCTGAAGTCGGACGCTTAACCGACTGCGCCACCCAGGCGCCCCCCCCAGATTGTCTTTAAGTTTTTCCAGTTCTTTTTTTTTTTTAACGTTTATTCATTTTTGAGAGAGAGAGAGAGAGAGAGAGCGAGTGCACCAGCGGGGGAGGGGCACAGAGAGAAAGGGAGACAGGAGATCTGAAGCAGGTTCCAGGCTCTGAGCTGTCAGCATGGAGCTGGATACTGGGCTCGAACTCCCGAACCGAGAGATCATGACCTGAGTCGAAGTCAGACTCTTAACCCACTGAGCCACCTGGGCATCTCTCCAATTTCTGTTTTTAGTGTCATCAAGGTCACATAAGGATTTGTTTCTTTTTCTGGTTAAAAGATTTTCGTGTCTTCTATTGTTTTCATTTTTTCCAATTTGTCTGTAATCTATCTGGAATTTATTTTGCCAATTTGTCTATAATCTATCTGGAATTTATTTTGGTGTAAAGTATGAGGTAGTGATCCAAGATTTCTCCTCCAAAGTGGTTACTGGTCATAGTCTAATTCTTAAGTATACTTGGGACTTTGTGTTTTCTATTGTTTCATTAAGCTATTAATTGCCATGCCAGTACCCCATATTTTAGTTATTGTACCTTTGATATATGGTAGGGCACATTTTTCTTCTTGTTACTAATACAATTCAACATTTTGTTTGATATTCTTTTTATCTTTATTTTTCCAGATGTACTTGATGATTGTTTTGTTTAGTTCTATTCACCCCACTCTTTTTTGTGAGGAAATTGTATTCTTCATAGTATTGATTTTTTTTTCCCTTTGGTAAAAATGGTATATCACCTGTTTATTCTCCAGAAAATTTTGTAAGTTTTTAAATAATGATTTTATACATTTCTCAAAGTTTATTCTTATGATATTTTATATGTCATTATTGTAAATTGGATCCTTTTTTTTCTGTTATATTTTAACTAATTGTTGTTGTTTCTCAGGAATGCTACTGATTTCTTGAATGTTCAGTCTTGTAAAGAGTTACTCTATTGACCTGTATTCTGATTCCTAAAACGTTTTCTGCTATCTTGTACTTTTCAAGTAGACAAGCGAATTGTAAATAACTTTGCTTTTTACTATTTTACACTTTACATTTTTTTTTCTGATTGCATTGACTAGTACTTCTAGAGCAAGGTATGATATTGGTAATATTACCACTTTAATGGTAATTAAGTAGTAAATATTGATCTTGCCTGCCAATTTCAATTGACTATTAAGGACACCTGAATTTTGAATTGAGAACAATTCTGATAACATGTTTATATTTTATGGAAAGATTGCTGTGATTGATTAGTGGTAAAAGGAGATGTTTAGAAGGAAGAGAGTATTAGGAATGGAGTATTTACTGTCTTTAACATTTCTTTATTAAATTTAGCTGATAATTTGAGAGAAATATTCTTTAGCACGTTAAATAATTACATTCTGTTTTATGTATTTGTTAAACTATGAAGTGGAAAAGTCCTCATACAATAGGTGTGAAAACTGCGGATGGTCAAATGGCAAGATTAAAGAAAAAACGTAAAAACTGTTATTTTGGAGTGTATTACTTAATTAAAAAATGATCTTGTATTAAAGTGCATAGAAATATACAAACTTCTGATGCTAGCAGCAGTTAGGCTCATTTCCCACAGTTGTGCTGTAATATGTTAGTGTTATCCTTCAAAAGGGTTCTGTGGTCAAAGTACATTTGGAAAACGATGGGCGAAACAAAGCAGTACAGGTTTCTTTAGTTAGAAATTAAGGGGCACGGGGTAGCTCAGTCAGTTAAGCATCTGACTCTTGATGCTTAACTCAGGTCATGATTTCACGGTTTGTGAGATGGAGCCCCGCATCGTGCTCCATGCTGACAGCGCTGAGCCTGCTTGGGATTCTCTCCCTCTTTCTCTGCTCCTCCCTTGCTTGCATGTGCCCTCTCTGTCTCAAAAAATAAATAAATAAACTTAAAAAAAAAAGAAATTAGTAAATTAACAAGTATTGTTACACTGAAAAGAGATGTGTATTTGCTATATTTATTTGGTCACAGGAGTCTTTTTATCTTAGTTCATCTTTCAGGTTTTGCATAACAGATATTGAGAAGTGGAAAATTATGGCATTCAGTTAATAAAAAAGAGCTAATACATTACAATAAGTCCATACAATATGGTAGGGTCTGTTGGTATCCCAGGATGAAAAAAGATTTATCTAGAAGGTAATACTGACATATACATAAGTTAACTGTGCCACAAGTGACTGTAAATGAAATTAAATCTAAGTGCTACAGAGGAGTCATGAATTCTAAATGGGTTGTCAGAAAAGTACTCCCTGAAGAGCTACACTTTGAAGAAGCAGTGGCATTTCATCAGGTAGACGTCTATTCCCAGTAGGGAGAAAACTATAGGAGAATGGTATGATTAGAACTTTGGGTGGGAGTGAGAAATGACTTTTATTCTATAGCCACAGGAATTGTTTCCTGCCATCTCCTTCAGTGGTTTTTCTTAGGATAAAGTTAGTATCTAAACATGACTAATACTTAGGGGTGACAAAACTGAGAAGCTGAGACAGTTTTGAGAGCAAAGGGGAGCACATTAACAATTACATGGATATGATAGGTGTAAATAGAGGTGGTTTCAGCTAACTGGAATATGTGGTCACCCTGTGTATTAAGAATGTCCTGCAGTGTTTGGCCTATGATTTGTCATTAGCTTTATTATTATTATTTTTAAATTTTATTTTTATTTTATTTAAGCATATAGTGCAACAGTGATTTCAGCAGTGGATGCCTTAATGCCCCTTACCCATTCAGCCCATCCCCCCTCCCATAACCCCTCCAGTAACCCTCTGTTTGTTCTCCATATTTAAGAGTCTCTTATGTTTTGTCCCCATCCCTGTTTTTATATTATTTTTGCTTCCCTTCCCTTATGTTCATCTGTTTTGTCTCAAAGTCCTCATATGAGTGAAGTCATAATGATAATTTGTCTTTCTCTGACCGACTAATTTCACTTAGCATAATACCCTCCAGTTCCATGCACGTAGTTGCAAATGGCAAGATTTCATTCTTTTTGATTGCCGAGTAATACTCCATACACACACACACACACACACACACACACACACACACCACATCTTTATCCATTCATCCATTGATGGACATTCGGGCTCTTTCCATACTTTGGCTATTGTTGATACTGCTGCTATATAAACATTGGGGTGCCTGTGCCCCTTTGAAACAGCATACCTGTATCCCTTGGATAAATACCTAGTAGAGCAATTGTAGAGTAGTCCTATTTTTAATTTTTTGAGGAACTTACATACTGTTTTCTAGAGTGGCTGCATCAGTTTGCATTCCCACCAGCAGTGCAAAAGAGATCCTCTCTTTCCACATCCTCGCCAACATCTGTTGTTGCCTGAGTTGTTAATGTTAGCCTTTCTGAAGGGCGTGAGGTGGTATCTCATTGTGGTTTTGATTTGTATTTACTTCCCTGATAAGTGATGTTGAGCGTTTTTTCATGAGTCGGTTGGCCATCTGGATGTCTTTGGAGGAGTATCTATTCACGTCTTTTGCCCATCTGTTCACTGGATTATTTGTTTTTTGGGTGTTGAGTTTGATAAATTCTTTGTAGATTTTGGATACTAACCCTTTATCTGATATGTCATTTGCAAATATCTTCTCCCATTCCGTCAGTTGCCTTTTAGTTTTGCTGATTGTTTCCTTTACCGTGCAGAAGCTTTTTATTTTGATGAGGTCCCAATAGTTCATTTTTGCTTGTGTTTCCCTTGCCTCCGGCGACATGTTGAGTAAGAAGTTGCTGCGGCCAAGGGCAAAGAGGTTTTTGCCTGCTTTCTCCTCGAGGATTTTGATGGCTTCCTGTCTTACATTTAGGTCTTTTATCCATTTTGAGTTTATTTTTGTGTATTGTGTAAGAAAGTGGTCCAGGTTTATTTTTCTGCATGCCGCTGTCCAGTTTTCCCAGCCCTACTTGCTGAAGAGACTGTCTTTATTCCATTGGATATTCTTTCTTGCTTTGTCAGAGATTAGTTGGCCATACGTTTGTGGGTCCATTTCTGGATTCTCTATTCTGTTCCATTGATCTGAGTGTCTGTTTTTGTGCCAGTACCATACTGTCTTGATGATTACAGCTTTGTAATACAGCCTGAAGTCTGGGATTGTGTTGCCTCCTACTTTGGTTTTCTTTTTCAAGATTTCTTTGGCTAGTCGGGGTCTTTTCTGGTTCCATACATGTCATGAGCTTTATCTTACAGTCTGGCCTGCTTTACTCACAGAATTCTATTAATTCACCTAGCCTTTCTATTTCTTGGATTCTTTCTTCTTGTTCTTGCTAAGAACCTTGAACATTAGTTGTTCTTTTCTTGAATCTTCCCTTCCACTTTTACCTATTTTAAAGTTAACTTATTTTTGTTTTTTAGTAGTCTATACACCGAACACAGGGCTCGGACTCAAAATACAATCCCAAGATCGAGTCACATGCTCTTCCAGCTGAGCCACCTGGGCACCCCCCTTTTCACCTGTTTTGATTCTTAGTCATCCTTCAGATCTTAAATTAAGGAGCAGTTCCTTTGCTTTTCCTGACCTCTTATATCAGATAGCTCATCATGGTAGAGATTTATCTCAAACACTAAGATGTTTTAGAAATAGAAATGAAGGTTCTTACTATTGACCAGTTGAAAGAAATGGGGGAAAACCTCTAATTTTGGGAGTTCTCATTTGACTTTTAGGGTGTTGGGGCTCTGTTCTCTCAGAACAGAGACTGACATGGGGCTCGAACCCATAAACCCCGAGATCATGACCTGAGCTGAAGTCAGACGCCCAACCGACTGAGCCACTCAGGCGCCCCAGTCTCTACTTAATTATTGAAAACCTTGCCTCAGTTCCCTAAACAGTTTTAGAGCTCTTGGTTTGTTACTTAGTTGTCATTGAATAAGTTTAATATATAAACTCTCAAATTATTAAAGTTATCACATAAACTCTCAAATATTAAAATCAGTTGGAGAATGTTTATGGTATTAGTCATTCTGTCCTCATGTACGTTATGGTATTATGTTTATCCTATCAGTATGTCATTATGTATGAAGGATAGAAAATTGGACATTAACTTTTTTTTTTTTAATTTTTTTTTAACGTTTACTTATTTTTGAGACAGAGAGAGACAGAGCATGAATGGGGAGGGTCAGAGAGAGAGGGAGACACAGAATCCGAAACAGGCTCCAGGCTCTGAGCAGTCAGCACAGAGCCCGACGCGGGGCTCAAACTCACGGACCGCGAGATCATGACCTGAGCCGAAGTCAGAGGCTCAACCGACTGAGCCACCCAGGCTCCCCAAGGACATTAACTTTTTAAAAATTAAATTTATTGATTTGGCTATTGTGATTTTTTTTTTTTTTTTTTTTTTTTTTTTTTGCAGGTGGGTGTGGGTGGTATGCTTGCCAATTCACAGTATATTTGGAATTTTTTTCTCTTTCCAGGGTTAGGGAATGTGAGTATTTTGTTTTATAAGTAAAAATGTACTTTATCCCCAGTGCTTAATTTTTGGAATACAGGGGGCTGAGTCATTTGCCCAGAGGTTTTCTTTTATTTATTTATTTTTATTAAAAATTTTTTTTTTTTAATTTTACATTTATTTTTGAGAGACAGAGAGAGACAGAGCACAAGTGGGGCTGGGGCAGAGCGAGAAGGAGACACAGAATCCGAAGCAGGCTCCAGGCTCCGAGCTGACAGCACAGAGCCTGATGCAGGGTTTGAACCCTTAGACCATGAGATCATGACCTGAGCCGAAGTTGGACGCTTGATGGACTGAGCTACCCATGCGCCCCTAATGGTTACATGTTTTAAAGTTAATAGGCAGAACCCACAAGACTATTTTAACAACTAAAAAGGAACTGGTATTTTTTTTTGTCAGTACCACGCATGTTAATTTATTTTTTTGATTTTTCGTTTCATTGGTTTCATTTGGTTTAATTTTGGTTTCATAGTATTGAGAAAATCCTTGCATATATATAATAGTTATTACAGACTCTTAAAAATAAAATTGGCTTGGCTTTTGAATTCAGTTAAATCTTTCATGAAACCTGAGGGCTGACTAGTAGGTCATTAATTTCAAAGGTAAATTTGTGACTGCTTAGATTTAATTTCTTATTTGTAAATATACTGATTGGACAAGAAGCACTGAAAACACATTTAGTGAAACCATTATATTATCACAAAACTAAGTGTTTTGTCTAAATTTTTTGTTAACCAGTTGGTGAGATTATAGGCCAGATAGGTGTTTTGGAGTCCTGCCTGTCATTTAATTGAAAGCAGTGTTAATGTTACCTGCCTGCACATTGTTGAGTAGTCACACAGTTCAGTGGTTTTTAATATTTTCATAATTGTGCAGCCAGAATCAATTTTAGAACATTTTCATCACCTGGAAAAGGAAGCCCTGTACCCAGATCTACTACAAAGCTGTAGTAAAACAGTATGCTACTGGCACAAAAATAGACCCATAGGTCAGTGGAACAAAATAGAGAGTCCAGAAACCAGTCTACACTTTGGTGAGTTAACCTATGACAAAGCAAGCAACAATATACAATGGGGGAAAAAAGTTTCTTAGATTAATGGTGCCGGGAAAACTGGACAGCTACATGCAAAAAGATGAAACTGTACCACTTTCTTTCACCATACACAAAAATAAACTCAAAATGAATTAAGGACCTAAACGTGAGACCTGAAACCATAAAACTCCTAGAAGAAAGTATAAGCAGTAATCTCTGACTTAGACCCTAGCAACATTTTTCTAGATGTGTCTCTTCAGAAAAGGGAAACAAAAATAAAACACACCAAAATAAGAAGCTTTTTGCACAGTGAAGGAAACAAACAAAATGAAAAGACACCAGTGAATGGGAGAAGATATTATAAATGATATACCTGACAAGGGTTAATACCTCTGATATATAATGAACTTATATAACAACATGAAAAAACAAAAACAAATAATTCGATTAAAAAATGGACAGAGGACCTGAACATTTTTCTAAAGACATACAAATAGCCAACCAGACCCATGAAAAGATACACAATATCACTAATCACAAGGGAAATACAAATCAAAATTACAATGAGATATTACCTCACACCTGTCAGAATGGCTGAAATAAAACACACAAGAAACAAGCATTGGTGAGGTTGTGGAGGAAAAGGAACCCTTGTGCACTGTTTTTGGGGATGTAAATTGGTGCAGCCACTCTGGAAAACAATATAGAGGTTCCTCAGAAAACTAAAAATAGAAGTACCATGGGATCTAGTAATTCCACTACTGGGTCTTCACCCAAAGAAAATGAAAACACTACTTTGAGAAGATATATGTACCTTATGTCTATTGCAGCATATTTACAGTAGCCAAGATATGGAAGCAACCTCAATGTCCGTTGATAGTTGAGTGGATAAAGAAGATGTATACATACACAATGGAATATTACTCAGCTGTAGGAAAGAATGAGATCTTGCCATTTTGTGACAACATGGAAGGACCTAGAGAGTATTCTAAGTGAAATATGTCTGAGAAAGACAAATACCATATGATTTCACCTACATGTGGAATCTTTTTTTTTAAAGTTTATATGTTTTGACAGAAAGAGCACGTGTGTACACAAGTTTGGGAGAGGTAGAGAGAATGCCAAGTAGCTGATGGCGCAGAGCCCAATACAGGGTTCCATCTCACAAACTGTGAGATCATGACCTGAGCCGAAATCCAGATTCAGACACTTAACCGACTGAGCCACCCAGGCACCCCACTTAATGTGTGGAATCTGATAAAACAAATGAACAAACAAAAAGAAACAGACCCATAAACAGAGTACAAACTGGTGATTGTCAGAGGGGGTGGAGTTGGGAAAAAGCAGTGAAGGGGAGCGGGAGGTACAGGCTTCCAGTTGTGGAATGAATAAGTCATGGAGATGAAAGGTACAGCCAACAGAATACAGTTAGTAGGTATTTTAATAGTATCATATTATTGACTTCAATAGCTACACTTATGCTGAGAACAGCATAATGTATAACTTAGAGTTGTTGAATCACTGTGTTGTACACCTGAAGCTAATAATAGCATCATGTGTCAGCTATACTTCATTATTAAAAAAAAAAAAGCAATCCTTTACTCATTAGCAGTATTCTCAGATCTTTCTCCTTAGTCTTAGGTGGGCACTAATCCATTTTGTCCTATGGTTTTGAAATGTGTACCCATTGTCAACAAAGGACTTGCTGACCGATACTGTATCTGTTGTAAACAAACCTATAAATTGTTTGGCATCAGTGGCAATATACTTAGTCTTTGTTTTTGTTTTCTGTTTGAGAGGGAGGGAGAGGGGGAAGTAAGAAAACAAAGGTTTTGTTCTGAGCCATAGAGAAGATCACTGAATCCTAGAATTTTTGCCTTGCAAAAGAGTGTCTTCTGAAGACTGTCTTCTTATGTTCTTTCCATTGTTTTCATTTCTTTGGCGTCATAATCCGTTGGCTCCTGTTTCTCATGTCCAGTATAATTTTAATTAGTGTACTTAATTTCCATTTTGTTATATATTTTTCATAATAAAATTTGGTCTAAATTCCAAGGTTTTTTTTTTTCCTTTTAGAATGTGAAAATCATTTATCTTTTGTGTTCATCTTGCAGAGAAGTATGGTATCAGCTTGATTCTTGTTTCTTATAGAACAGTCTTATTTTAGGAGACTAAATTATAATATTGTATTATCCCTTCTTGGGTTTTATAATCAGCTCACAAAATGAAATGGTACATAATCCAAATTACCTTAGAAAATCTCTTTAAGTCACCCATAAAGTATAGGTATGTCACCCTTGGTAATGTCACTACTGTATTTTTATTTTCTATCATTGAGTAAGATTATAGTTTTTTTGGCTGTGCATGCAAAGTGTCCAGGGTGGTATTGTACAAAATGTACATTATCTTTAAACACTTGGGATCCCCTCAGTGCAGGCAAGTACTATTTCAGTCTTTGGCTTGCCAAGTCACATGTCCCAATTTCTCTTTTATTCTGGAGCATAACTTGTTGGGTGGTTGGTTGGCCTTTACTGTTTTGCTTTCTTTTTCATTTTTATATGGTGGAAGTCAGTATGTTTAATGTGTTTTATGAATCACGTAGGCTATAATTCTTTTTATTCCTCATCAGTTTTTGTTTGAAATTCTGAAATTTCACCAGGATGTATCTTTTTTCCATATCCTCTTGGAGATGGTAGGCCCTTTCAGTCTCAAATAGTTTTTTTAGGAAAATTGTCTTCTATCATTTCACCTTTCCATTGTTCTCTCCTTTGGGATGCCTTTGAGATTGCTCTTTGACCTGCTGGTTCAGTCTTTTTTTAAAAAAAAAAATTTTTTTAATGTTTATTTAGGTTTTTTTTTTTTTTTTTTTTTTTTTAACGTTTATTTATTTTTGGGACAGAGAGAGACAGAGCATGAACGGGGGAAGGGCAGAGAGAGAGGGAGACACAGAATCGGAAACAGGCTCCAGGCTCTGAGCCATCAGCCCAGAGCCCGACGCGGGGCTCGAACTCACGGACCGCGAGATCGTGACCTGGCTGAAGTCGGACGCTTAACCGACTGCGCCACCCAGGCGCCCCAATGTTTATTTAGTTTTGAGAGAGAGTGTGAGCCAGGGAGGGGTAGAGAGAGAGAGAGAGACAGACAGACAGACAGACAGACAGAATCTGAAACAGGCTCCAGGCTCTGAGCTGTCAGCACAGAGCCCGATGCAGGGCTCAAACTCACGAACTGTGAGATCATGGCCTGAGCCAAAGTCAAAAAAGCTTAACCGACCGAGCCATCCAGGTGCCTCCCTGCTAGTTCAGTCTTAACAGGGCATCATATAGAATATCTTTTCTAGCTTTTTGACTTTGTTATATTTATTTTTGTTTGTTTTTCCACCTGAGAATTTTATCACTACCCTTTCCAATAAATTTAATTTTTGTAGTCATTTTCCTGTCTCTTGTCTCCTTTTCTTGGTTTTTAGTGTTTTTTTTTTTCTTTTTTTGCATCTCTATCCTCTCATATCTCAGATACCACTTAAAATACTTTTTAGAAGTTTTCTTTCTGTAAATTGTTGCCTTCTGAGTGGTTCTGTTTATTCACCTTGAACTTTCTCCTTCACACGGTTTATTTCAGAAACCTGGGGGTCATTGGTTGTCTCTTCACATTTATACATATCAGATACTATCTTTGTTTTTTTTTTTTTTTTTTTTTTTTTTGAGAGAGAGAGGGTGCAAGTGAGCGAAGAGAGAGAGAGGAGAGATGTGAGACTCACTCGAAGTGGGACTTGAACTCAAGAAATATGAGATCATGACCTGAGCCTAAGTCAGATGCTCAATGACTGAGCCACCCAGGCATCCTCAGATACTGTTAATTACTATAGCCAGCTGTTGTGTTTCCTCTGTCGTTACATAGGTATCTAGGTGGTTGTTTTTTCCTTAAAAGTTTCTCCTTGAATGGGGAGACATACTCTGGCTTTTAGTGGGTAAGGTTTATCAAGAAGCAGCCTTCCTTGTGTTCTTGTCTCATTGATGAGAAGTAGGTGTGGTGGGAAAGCATGAGGCTGGAATGCTCACACTTGCCAAAATGAGGAGCTCTTTACATACTAGGGGTGGAGCATGTGAGTGTTTCTAGCTCCTGGATAGAGTTGCTTTTGCTGTACTCCGTTCCCCCCTTCCCCCCATTTCTGTCTTATTTATTTATTTGTATTTTATTTTTAAAGAATATTTATTTTTGAGAGAGAAAGAGAGAGCAGGGGAGGGCCGAGAGGGAGACAGAATCCCAAGCAGGCTCCACTCTTGTCAGTGTAGAGCTTGGTGTGGGGCTTGAACTCATGAACTGTGAGATCATGACCTGAGTTGAAACCAACAGTTGGGGGCTTAACCATCTGAGCCTGAGCCACCCAGGTGCCCCTATTTATTTTTTTATTTATACATACACATATACATATGTGTGTGTGTGTGTGTACATTTTTTTAAACTAATCTACACCCATCGTAGGGTTCAAACTCATGACCTGGAGATTGCATTCTCTACTAACTGAGCCAGTTACCATTCCCCCTGCACCTGTGTTTTAAAGATCCAAAATTACCTCAGACTTGGCTCTGCTTCTGTCCTAGGCCTTAACATACTGAAATAGGAACCATTTCTATAACAGGACTAACTTTCTTTTGAAGGACAGCTAAAAACCTATTTGATGCTGATTGTTCTGTTTAATTTTGATTAGAAGTTTTATATAGTTATCAGTGTTAGTAAGTTCTCAGTAAGTGTTGGCTGTCTTTATTATTATTATAAATACATAGGACTATATTTTGTGCTGCAAAAGTGATTTAAAAATAAGTTTATATTAGGGCATGTATTTGTCTCTTTGTTTTTGGTTTGGGGGTTTTCACGTGGGAGTTTATTTTATTCATTATAAATTATATTCTAGTCTACTTGGCAGTATTTTGTTTATCTTGTGATTTTGTATACTTTGGGTTGAAAATTACAGCTTTTGGGGGAGTGAGGAGGGATATCAGAAAGTATGATAGAATGTGACAATAATGTTACTTTTCTCTTTGCTTTTTTGCTTTTTCAGTTTGAGCAGAAAACTGGTGCAGTTTTTGATGAAATTGTAGAGAACTGTAAGTACCGCTTTAGAAAAAAACCAGTCATGTCTTTATATAGATAATAATTGAGTCTAGATAGAGCATTTATCAGTGCTTAACATTTAACAGGGTTTAGTTTGGGCTGATTAATGCGATGGTCCAATTTGATATAGTTTAGAAATCATCACTCTGTTAGTATTTTCAGCAAGTTAATCTTAATTTTAAGAGTTTTTCCTTTTTTTAGTAAATATTTTATTCTCACAGATATTAATGTTGAAATATAGCTAAGCTTTGTGTATGTATTAACCATATAGAAGTTTAGACTTAACCATTCAGTAAAGATTTCTACTTTGTTTACAGGGCTTCTTAATTTTCTGTTTATATTCTTTCTATGTTACATGATTCTCTGAAAATTTTTTTTTGTTTCTTACGATTATAAAAGTAATACATTCAATTTTACAATACAAAAATGAAAAAAGCAGAAAATGAAAGCCTTTGTGTTTTTTATTCTCTAAAGATAACCACTTCTAAAAGTTTAATATATATCTTTCCAGACTTTTTTTCTGTGGATGTATATAGATCTATGTATGACAGGTGGGGATTTATATATGTTTGTAGGGATCCTGTGGATACTGTTCTTGCTTTTTTCATTCAACTGCCTTAACATCTCTGTATGTCAATGGATTTTGACCTTTTGCATCATTTTACTCGGTATTTTATTGTATGGGTGTATTATAATTTAGCCATCTTCCTCTTTTATATATGTATGTATTCTTTTCAGTTTTTCAGTATTACAAACAATATTTAGTATGTATTCCTGTACACATTTTTGTCTACTTCTATTGAAATAGACAAAGGGACTGTATCCTTTTCTGTAGAATAAATTCTAAGAATAGAACTGCTGAATCATCAAAGGATGTTTGTGTGCTTGTTCATGAAGAATAAATTTTGTCATCTAGAGCTAGTAAGTCAAGGAAAATATGCATTTCTTTTTTAATTTTTTTTAAGTCCCAGTAGTAGGATCTGTGAGTACCTTCTTTGGAATTAGTTTGTTAACGTTTTTTGAGAGAGAACAGGTTTTTATAGAGTACATATTGAGAGGTAGCTAATTCTCTTGATCTTTAATGGTCTTGGAATAATCTGGAGTTCATTCATGTCTAGGCTGGGTTGTTGAGAGCACAAAGACAGGAACTGCTGACTTGAGCCCCTGTACCTGTTCTCCCTGTTGCCTTGCCTTCCTTATAGCATGGCGGCCTCCAGGTAGACTTCTCTCATGGTGGCTCAGGCTCCAAGCAAAAGAGTAATTCAGTGAAGAAAGCAGAATCAGCATCTTTTCTGAGCTACCTTCAGAAGTCACACAGTGTCCTTTCTACTACATCCTTTGGGTATGAGGGAGTCACAAGCCTGCTCAGATTTAGGAGAAGAGGATATTCAGACCTCACCTTTTTTTTCTTTTTTAATTAAATTGTTTTGTTTATTTATTTTTGAGAGAGAAACAGAGTGTAAGTGGGGGAAGGGCAGATAGAGAAGGAGACACAGAATCTGAAGCAGGCTCCAGGCCCTGAGATGTCAGCACAGAACCCAATGCAGGGCTTGAACTCAGGGACCGTGAAATCATGACCTGAGCTGAAGTCAGACACTTAACCAACTGAGCCACCCAGGCGCCCCTAGACCTTACTTCTTGATAGAAGGGTCAAGGTCACATTGTAGAAAACAAGGTAGATGGGAGATATTATTGCAGCTGTATTTGGAAAATCCAGTCTGCATTCACAGCATATAATGCTGTCACATGATATTTTATTCACATGATATTTTATTCTAAACTAGAAAATGGCTTAAAAAAGAAATTCATTCTTTAGGTCTGTATGTGGATATTCATAACATTAACCACTCCTGTAATACAGAAACAGAAACTGATGAATCTGATCATGCATATTTTATGAGTAACATTTTGTCTTTTTTTTTTGACTTAGTCATTCCTTTCCATATCATCATTGTCCCTATTGCCCCCTACCCTATACCTTTGTAGGTAGCCTTTCACGTTTTTCTCCAGTGTTCCTAAAATCATTATCATATATATACATATATAGACACATAATATATATACATGTAATACAACATATACATGTATAAATATATATATAATATATGCAAATATACATATTTATATGTGTATATGTAAGGGTTTTGAAGATTTTTATTTTTTGTTTAACAGGTGAGATCATCATATACATAGATTTCTCTACCTAGCTTCTTTCATTCAGGAGTACTTTATGATCTCCTTCCATCTTGACTGGAATAGCTTCAACATCACAGGGTTTAGATGTGCAAGTCAACTTTTCCCCTTTCCCCTTTCAGACACTGATGTTATTTTAGTTGTTTTTTTTTTTTTTTGCCATGATAATCAATGAAGTATGAAAAATCCTTTAAGAATATCCTTATATATTAGTTTTATATGTGTGTATAGATTACAGAGAGTGGGTATTGTTTGGTAAAGGGTATGTGTAATTTTAATAGATGTTTCTGTCCTGCTTTTCAAAACTTGACTGTCTTACATTTCCATCAGAAATGTATAAGAATACCTCCTCACCCCATTAATGTCCATTATAGCTCTTCTTCATGTTTAGCAATCTGATGGATGTGAAATAGCACGGTGTTAACTTTATTCTGCATTTTCTTAACTCCTATTGAATTTGAATTTAAGCAGTTTTTAATAATTTCAACATTTGGACTGGCTCCTCTGTATTGTCGAATTGTAAATATTTGTTAAATAAATTAATACCGTTTGCCCATTTCTTAAAGTTTTTTTTCATGACACGTTACAGGCTTTTTGTAATATCATAATCATAGTTGTTAAGGGGAGTGATAGTAGGCATGGTAAAGGATAAAACTGAAAGAAGGTTCAGGTATACTTTTAAAAAGATAGACATTCACTCAGGAAATTTAACTTTTAGAAAAGATAACTTAAAGTTCTTTTAATAATGAAGTAGAGGGGGTTGATTTCCTTTGTTTTGTTTCTTTTTGCTTGTGTCATCTTTTCCTAAACAGATGTTTTTTTTTTTAATTTTTTTTTTTAACATTTATTTATTTTTGAGACAGAGAGAGACAGAGCATGAACGGGGGAGGGTCAGAGAGAGAGGGAGACACAGAATCCGAAACAGGCTCCAGGCTCTGAGCGGTCAGCACAGATCCCAATGCGGGGCTTGAACTCATGGACCGGACCGTGAGATCATGACCTGAGCTGAAGTCGGACGCTCAACCGACAGCCACCCAGGCGCCCCTAAACAAATGTTTTTAATATAAAAAATTTTGGTCTTTTTTAACATCATGGTTTTCAGTTTTGGTTTAAAAAAGTTTTCCTCACCCTTTGAATATATGTTATCCTAGAGTTTACTGGAGTATTTAGAAAAATATTTTTAAAAAGTGTTAAACACAAAAAAATATTTAAAACATGTGAGATATATTAAAAATAAAAACCTCTGACTTCACCACCACCCAGCTGTAGAAAAATGTGCACGATCATGCCTTTCGTGCCAATCCCTCGGTCCCATTCTGTTCTTTTCTTTACACAGCCATTATCCTCAATTTTGCTTAATTCCTTGCATTTCTTAATAGTTTTTACCACATTTACATTATTAATCAAGAGATTATTTAGTTTTGCTTATTAATAGATTTTGTATTGTTTTTGAATTACACTGTATATGTTACCACTTTCTTTTTTTTAACCGTATATTCCTGAGATTTGAATGTAGTGTTGCATGTAGCTCTCATTCATTCATCACTGATGTGTATTTATTCATTAAATATATTACAATTTATTTATTTTTAAAAATGGTAGTAAAAAGTATATAATGTAAAATTTACCACTTTAATTATTAAGTGTATAATTCAGTATTTTAAGTACATTCACATTGTTGTGCAACAGATCTCTAGAACTTTTTATCTTGCAACACAAATTTTTAATAGCTCTTGAATAAAAATTCTGTTTCCCCCTTAAGGTTTATCTGTGTTGTAACATGTCAGAATGTCATGTCAGAATGTCCTTCCTTTTTAAGGCCGAATAATATTCCATTGTATGGTTAGACCATTTTGTTTATCCATTCTTGTGTTGATGCAGTGAGTATGAGTGTGTAAATATCTCTTCAAGATCTTGCTTTTGTTTTTCTTGGCTGTATACCCAGAAATGGAGATTGCTGGTTTATATAATACTGTTTTCAAGTTTTTGAGGAACTGCCATAGTATTTTCAGTTGTGATTTGTACCATTTTAAATTTGCACCAGCAGTGCACAGGGTTACAATTTCTTTACATCTTTGCCAACACTGCTACTTTTCTGTGTTTTTGATAGTAGCCACCCTAGAGGTTGTGAGGTGATGATAACCTCATTGTAGTTTTGGTTTTCCTTTCTCTAATGATTAGTGATGTTGAGCATCTTTTCATAGGCTTGTTGAAAGTCCTTTGCCTGTTTTTGACTTGGGTTATTTGATTCTTTTGTTCGTGTTGATTTCTAGTTCTTTATATATTCTGGATATTAACTCCTTATCGGATATATGATTTACGAAAGTTTTTTTCCCATTCTGTACATTGCCTTTTCACTCTGTTGATGGTTCCTTTTGATGCACAGACGTTTTTCAACTTTGGTGGCCAATTTGTTTAGTTTTGCTTTTGTTGCATGTGCTTTTGGTGGTGTCATATCCAAGAAATTGTTGCCAAATTCAGTGACATGAAGCTGTGGTGTGTGTGTGTGTGTGTGTGTGTGTGTGTGTGTGTGTGTGTTCGTTCAGGAGTTTTTAGGTCTTCTGCTTAAAATATATCAGAACTTTAAAATCATTCTAATGTCCATATACTTCTCGTTGTTCCTCATTGTTCTGTTTTTTCTTTATGAACATTATTTTATATATTTCAGGATATATACAAGAAAGTGCCATGTATGGAATTCAATGTAAAATGTATTTATTATGGTGGGTCTCTGTCAAAAACTAGCTTATTGTTTTTTTAAAAATGTTTGTTTATTCAGAGACAAAGCATAAGCAGGGGAGGGACAGAGAGATTAGGAGAGAGAATGAGTCCCAGCAGGCTCCACACTGTCAGTTTAGAGCCTGACATGGGGGCTTGATCCCATGAAATGTAAGATCATGCATGACCTGAGCAAACTCAAGAGTGGGACCTTTCACCGACTGAGCCACCCAGGTGTCCCTGTTAGAAACAAGTATAAAATCTGTTTCTTTCTTTCTTTCTTTTTTTTTTTTAATATTTGTTTATTTTTTGGGAGAGCACAAGTCGGGGAGGGACTGAGAGAGGGGAACAGAGGATCTGAAGCAGGCTCTGCACTGACAGGTTGACAGCAATTAAGCTTGATGTGGGGGTTCAGCTTACAAACTATGAGATCGTAACCTGAGCTGAAGGTGGATGCTCAACCAAATGAGCCACCCAGGTGCCCCCAGAATCTATTTCTTTCTTTCTTTTTTTTTTTTTTTTTAATTTTTTTTCTTTAAAAAAAATTTTTTTTTTTTTAACGTTTATTTTATTTTTGGGACAGAGAGAGACAGAGCATGAATGGGGGAGGGGCAGAGAGAGAGGGAGACACAGAATCCGAAACAGGCTCCAGGCTCTGAGCCATCAGCCCAGAGCCCGACGCGGGGCTCGAGCTCACGGAGCGTGAGATCGTGACCTGGCTGAAGTCGGACGCTTAACCGACTGCGCCACCCAGGCGCCCCAATTTTTTTTTTTTCAACGTTTATTTATTTTTGGGACAGAGAGAGACAGAGCATGAACGGGGGAGGGGCAGAGAGAGAGGGAGACACAGAATCGGAAACAGGCTCCAGGCTCCGAGCCATCAGCCTGACTCGGGGCTCGAACTCACGGACCGCGAGATCGTGACCTGGCTGAAGTCGGACGCTTAACCGACTGCGCCACCCAGGCGCCCCCAGAATCTATTTTTTTTTTTTAATTTTTTTTTTCAACATTTATTTATTTTTGGGACAGAGAGAGACAGAGCATGAACGGGGGAGGGGCAGAGAGAGAGGGAGACACAGAATCGGAAGCAAGCTCCAGGCTCTGAGCTATCAGCCCAGAGCCTGACGCGGGGCTCGAACTCAACGGACCGCGAGATCGTGACCTGGCTGAAGTCGGACGCTTAGCCGACTGCGCCACCCAGGCGCCCCCCAGAATCTATTTCTTAAGTCAGGGATTGGCAAACGGTTTTCTCTGACAGGTCAGACAGAAAATATTTTAGGCTTTATAGGTCATGCTGTTTTTTGTTTTGTTTTGTTTTGTTTTCAAATTTATTTAAAGTCGGTATTTTTATTTTATTTTGTTGTATTTTATTTTCTTTCTTTTGAGAGAGTGTGAGTAGGGGAAGGGCAAAGAGAGAGGGAGACAGATAATCTCAAGCAGGCTCTGTGCTGTCAGCACAGAGCCCAGTGTGGGGCTCGAACTCATGAACCATGAGATCATGACCTGAGCCAAAATCAAGAGTTGGATGCTTAACCAACTGAGCCACCTAGACGCCCCAATAAATTTTTATTTAAGGAATTTTACATATGATTCCTTCCCCTGCCAGTCATTGTAGTTCTCCAAAGTCAGAATCATAATCTTTTTTTTTTTTTTTTAATTTTTTTTTCAACGTTTATTTATTTTTGGGACAGAGAGAGACAGAGCATGAACGGGGGAGGGGCAGAGAGAGAGGGAGACACAGAATCGGAAACAGGCTCCAGGCTCCGAGCCATCAGCCCAGAGCCTGACGCGGGGCTCGAACTCCCGGACCGCGAGGTCGTGACCTGGCTGAAGTCGGACGCTTAACCGACTGTGCCACCCAGGCGCCCCAGAATCATAATCTTCAAAATAACCGGGTTGTTTTTTTTTTAAATGTTTATTTACTTTTGATAGAGAGCGCATCAGTAGGGGAGGGGACAGAGAGAGACAGGGACAGAGGATCCAAAGCGGGCTCCAGGCTGACAGCAATGAAACCAGTGCAGGTGCTCGAACTCAGTGAACCATGAGATCATGACCTGAGCCAAATTTGGATGCTCAACCGACTGAGGCATCCATGTGCCCCTCAAAATAGCCCTTTTACAAGAACTTCTGTTGAGTCCACAATTGTCACTGTCAGTCCAGTTCTTTCAATTGGGCTTCTTTGATCTCCACTTGAATATGAACATCAAAAATTCCATACCTGTAATTGTTGGGATCCAGTTTCTTTATTTTAGGGCCCTAGAAGTCAAATTGTAGAAAGTACATTGATTGTTATTTTGGAAAATGATCTAAAATTGTTATTCGTTAATTGTTTATAGTATTGAAAAGTCTGTTACTTCCACTTTACTCCACGAGCCTAGTAGAAAATGTTACAGGTCTCTTTGTCAACACTGCAATAAATTTGCTGTGATGAAAACATAACTTGTGTCTTAATGTAGTCACAGATCATACTGTTTATGTTGCAACAACTCAACTTTGCGTTTGTAGCATGTATGTGAAGGAATTAATGTGTTTGCAATAAAACCATGGACACTGAATTTTGAATTCAACATAATTTTCCATGTATAAAGAAATGCTTTTCTTTTGATGGCTTTTTCCTACAATTTAAAGATGTGGAAACTATTCTTAGCTCATGGGTTGTATAAGCACTCCTCCCCAGTGCCCCCGCAAAAAACAGGTGGCTTCTGCATTTGGCATGCAGGCATAGTTTACCTATTCTTGTAAGGTATATATGGGAAGGTTATTGCTCAGGCCTAGGCTATGTACATTCTCAACTTTATCAGAATTCCAAAACTTATTTTCCTAAGTTTTATCTATATACATTGACACATTGTGCTTAGAGTTTTGGTCACTATCTAGCGTCACTAACTAGAGTTTTGGCATCTGGCCAACACTTGACATTATCAGACTTTTAAATTTTGTCAGTTTGGTAGGTATAACATGGACTTAATACTTAATTTTTTTATTTCCTTCGTTAATAATTTGAATATTTTTCATGTTTATTAGCTATTTCTGCTACCTCTTTGGCAAAATGCCTAATTAAATCTATTGCCCACTTGCTGTTGGGTTGTTGGTGTTTTCTTAACTGAAATGTTGGAGTTCTCTAAATATCCCGACGAATAAATTTGTCAGTTATAGCTATTGCAAATAACTTCTCCTAATTTATGACTTGTCTTTTTAAAGTTTTTGCATTAGCAGTATTTAATTTTTTTAAGTTTATTTATTTTGAGAGACACAGAGACAGAACGGGGAGGAGGGGGGGACAGAGGGAGGGAGAGAGAGAGAGAGAGAGCGAGAGCGAGAGAGAGAGAGAGAGGGAGAATGAGAATCCTAAGCAGGCTGTGCACTGATGTGGGGCTTGAACTCATAAAACTGTGAGATCATGACCTTTTTCTGTCTCTCAAAAATGAATTAACATAAAAAAATTTTTAAAGCTTTTCTTTAAACTATCCTTCCATTAAATTTTACTTTGTATTCTTGCGGAAAGGTTTTTATTTCTCTTGTGTAAATACATAGGGTTGAAATGGTTGGATGTACCAAGTTTATCTTTTTTTTTAAGTTTTTAATTTAATTCTAGTTAACATACAGCATTATATTAGTTTCAGGTGTACAGTATAGTAATCAGCACTTCCATATATCACCATGTGCTCATCACAGGTATACTCCTTAATCTTCACCTGTTTTACCCCTCCCTGCCCCTCCCCTCTGGTAACCATTAGTTTGTTGTCTATAATAAATTAGAGTGTGTTTCTTGCTTTGTCTCTCTCATTGTTTTTCCCTTGTTTTGTTTCTTAAATTCTGCATGTGATTGAAATCACATGATATTTGTCTTTCTCTGACTTAATTATTTCACTTAGCATTATACTCTCTAGCTCCATCCATGTCATTGCTAGTGGCTCTACTAAATTTTAATATGATTTTATTCAGTTTCCCAAATTTACTCTGTTGCAATTCTAATTAAAAATGCATGCATTTAAGGGGCACCTGGGTGGCTCAGTCGGTTAAGTGTCCGACTCTTGATTTTGACCCAGGTTATCATCCCGGGGTTGTGAGGTTGAACCCTGCTGTGGGCTCTGTGCTGGGCATGGAGCCTCCTTGGGATTCTGTCTCTCCCTCTGCCCCTCCTTCCCATGTGTATGTGCACACACTCTCTTAAAGAAAATTATAAAAATGGGGCGCCTGGGTGGCTCAGTCGGTTAAGTGTCCGACTTCAGCTCAGGTCATGATCTCACAGTCCATGAGTTCGAGCCCCGCGTCAGGCTCTGTGCTGAGAGCTCAGAGCCTGGAGCTTGCTTCAGATTCTGTGTCTCCCTCTCTTTCTGCCCCTCCCCTGCTCATGCTCTGTCTCTCTCTGTCTCAAAAATAAATAAAAACATTAAAAAAATTTTTAAAGAAAATTATAAAAATCATGCATTTATTTATTACTTTTGGAAGAATCAATTTTTATTGTTATACAGATTTTGTTTTATGCTATTTACTTAAATTTTATGGTTGTCAAGTAGTATGTATTGTGTTTTTTTGTGTGTCATTTGTTAAGTATCTTATTTGTCACCTTTGCAAATGGAGTCTATTTTTCAGGGATGCCTGAGTGGCTCAGTTGGTTCAGCATTTGACTTCGGCTCATGTCATGATCTCATGGTCCATGAGTTCAAGCCCTGCATTGGGCTCTGTGCTGACAGCTAGAGTCTGGAGCCTGGTTCGAATTGTGTCTCCCTCTCTCTCTGCCTCTCCCCTAGTCGCTCTCTCTGTCTCAAAAATAAACATTTAAAAAAAAAAAGGAGTATTTTTTTTATTTGTAGGTTCTTATTGCAAGAATAGCTTAGCTATGTCACTGAAATCCCTTATTAAATATAGTAGACTTTTAAAATTTGAGACTGTAGTTATCCAGACATGAAGCCATATCAACTGAAAATATTTTCTTTTTCACAGTGACTGCCCAAATTATGTAATTAATTTTTTTTGCTATAAATTGTGGGATTATAATAAACAATCGTGGTAGTTGTCACCTTTGACTAATTTCTAATTCTAGTTAATTAGTTGTCATATTTTGTTAATTTAGGGCCAATTGTTAGTTTTTGTCACATAGGCTTAGTCTTTATTACATTTAAAAAAAAATATTCCTATCTTACCTTGTGGAATGGTTGAAGAATATTTGTGTTTATGTATTACTGGATTTAGTTTGTTAATGTTTTGTTAAGGATTTTCCTGGTAAAGTTTGTTTACTATTGGAGTTGTATGTAGCTTTATTAAATGTTGTCTACAATTCACTAGTGAAACCATCCGGGCTTGGAGATTTCTTGGTGTGAGATTGTAAGTTATAAGTTAAAGTTTTCAAATAGGAATATAAGGTTTTTCATATTTTATGTCCCCCCCCCCTTTTTTTAAGGTAGAGAGAGACAAACCAAGAAACAGTCTTAAAATAATTTTTTTTAATGTTTGTTATTTTTTTTTTTATGAGAGAGAGAGCACAAGCAGGGCAGGGGCAGAGAGAAGGGGACAGAGGATCCAAAGTAGGCTCTGCAGATCCAAAGTGGGCTCTGTGCTGACAGCAGAGAGCGCAGTGTGGGGCTCGAACTCGCGAACTGCGAGATTGTGACCTGAGCGGAAGTCAGATGCTCAACCCACTGAGCCATGTAGGTGCCCCTTATGTTTCATCTTTTGTCAGTTCTGGTAAGTTGTATTTTTCAAGGAAGTTGTCCATTTCATTTAAGTGGTCTCTTTGTCTTTTGAATTAGAGGTAATTTAGTGGGAAGGACAGTGGCATCTCATTGTTTTAATTTGCATTTCCCTATTAATGATGTGGAACAACTTTTTATTGTGTGTATTGGCCATTCTTAATGTTCTTTTGTGAAGTGTCTGTTCAAATTATTGCCCACTTTTCATTTTGGTTGTTTGTCTTTTTGTTATTAGGATAAAGGTTCTTTATATATTTTGTTTTTTTTTTTTTTTTTTTTTTTTTTTTATATATTTTGGATACAAGTCTTCTGTCATGTGGATCAGTAGATTGAAATCAGTCGGGATATCCATCTCCATGTATCTGTGTCTATAAATCCCTTCATATCCATCCATCCATTTTGTGGCTTGCCTTTTTATGATCTCAGTGGTGTTCTTGAGTAGCACAAGTTTTTAATTTTGATGAAGTCTCATTTTATTATTATTATTATTATTATTATTATTATTATTATTACTACTACTACTACTGTATTTGTGTGGTCTGTTCTTTGTGTTCTAAGATACCAGTCCCAAGATCATGAATATTTACACTTGTTTTTTCCTAGAAACTTTGTATTTTTAGCCTTAGCTTTTACAATTAGGGTCCTCATCCATGTCATTTTAGTTTTTGTATATAGTGTAATGTAAAAGTCAAAATGTATAATTTTTGTGTGTGGATATCTGTTGAGTCAGCAGCATTTATTGAAAAGATTATTTATTCTGATTGATATACCTTGGTACATTTGTTGAAAATTAGTTGATCTGTATATTGAGTCTATTTCCAGACTCATTATAAGTTCCATGGATCTATATATACATATATCTGTTCTGAGGCCAATATCACTCTGTCTCGATTCCTTTAATTTTATATTAAATCAGATATTCTAAGTCATATTTTCCAATGTTGTTTTACTGTACTAGATCTTTTGCATTTTCATGCAATTTCTTCTATTAAAAAGCTTCCTGGGGTTTTTATTGTGATTCTGTTGGGTCTGTAGATCAGTATGGGGAGAATTGACATCTAATTAATAGTGTTTTCCAATTCATGAATATGATATGCCTGTCAGTTTATTTAGGTTTATTTATTTATTTATTTCATTTCTCTCAGCAGTGATCTGTAGTTTTCAAAGTAGAGGTCTTGTACATATTTTGTTATTCCTATATATTTTAAATTTCTTATGCTATTGTAAGTGAAATGATTAAAAATTAAATTTGTTGAGGTATAATGTACAGATAGCAAAATTTACCATATTTGAAAAATTAGTTTAAATTTTTTTTTTATGCTTATTTATTTTGAGAGAGAGTGTGTGAGCGAGGAAGTTTGAACAGGGGAGGGGCAGAGAGAGAGGGAGAAAGAATCCAAAGCAGGTTCTGTGCTAACAGCCCCTGACTTCCAGCTCGAGACGAAATCAAGATTTGGATGCTTAACTGACTGAGTCACCCAGGTGCCCCTAACTTTTCATTTTGAAATGATTATTGATTTACAAAGTGAGTTAGTACAAGTCGTCCAACTCTGTTCCTAAAAATTGTTTTGTCTGTATAAGTCCTTTGCATTTACGTATATATATTTTAGATTTACATGTAAATTTATACAAATAAGCTACTGGGACTTTGATTGGAATTGCATATTCTATAGATTAATTTGGGGGAGAATTGATATCTTAAATATATTGAATCATACCTACAAGCATGGTTTATTTCTTTTTATTTAGGTCTTCTTTAAATCTCTAATTTCTAAATTATTACTAAATTTCTATATCTCTTGTAGCTCCTAGTTTATAGAGTTTGCGCATATTTTATAAAATTTAGCATACATATATATATATATATATTTTTTTTTTTCTTTCCAATATTTTGTCTGGATTTTTTGTTCGTGGATAAATTGATGGACAATTTCCCCCCATAGAGATAGCCAATTATTCCTTCCCAGGTCAGTGAATAATCATGCTTTCTTTACTTACTTGAAATGTAGTATCCCTTATTTCTATTTTTTATTACCTTATAATTAGAAAATTGTTTTTTTCAGTCTCCATATGTTCTTTACTATCTTTGTAGATATCTTCCCTCAGATTGAGGATTTTCTCTTGTTTGCTGAAAGATTTTTTTCATGCATGAATATTAAATTTTGTCAAATTATTTTTCTTCATTATTGAGATAGTCCTGTGTTTTCCTTTATTGTGTTATGTGGTAAATTCATTTTTGAATATTAACCCATCTTATATTCATGGGATAAATCCTACTTTGTCATGACTTATTATTTGTTTTTATATTTTTATTCAGTTTGCTAGTATTTTAAGTATGCTAATACTTTAAGCACCTATGTTTATGAAGGATATTGGTGTAAAATTGTCTTTTGTTGTATCTTTCTCTGGTTCTGGTGGCAGAGTAATACTGGCCTCAGAAAATTGGTTAAGAAATATTCCTTTCTCCTATATTTGCTGAAAGAATACATGTAAGATGGGTGTTATTTCCTTAAATATTTAATTTACTAGCAAGTCATCTGGTCCTGGTGCGTTCAGATTTTCTTTATCTTTTGTGTCTGGTTTGGTAATTTGCACCTTTCAAGGCATTTCCTTTAAGTCAGCACAGTTGAATAGAATTTTTGCGTGATGATGGAAATGTTTTGTATGTATACTATTAAAATATAGTAGCCACTAGGTAGCTACCCTTGGCAGTTGAGCACTTGAAATGTAACAAGTGCTGAACTGAAGTTTTCATTTTGATTAATTTAAATAGACATAGGTGACTGGTGGCTTCCCATGTTGGACATTGAAGGTCTAAGCTGTCAAATTTATTTCTATAAACTTCTTAATAATTTTTAAGTGTACTGTCATAAAGTTGTTCATAGCATTTTAAAATTTACTGTTAATGTTTATATTTTCTCACTTTGTATTTAATTTCTATGAAGTCTTTACTGCTATACCTTTCATTCCTGATATTATTAATTTTGTATTCTGTCTCTCAACTTCTTCATATAAATTTTTTAAAAAATACTTTAACTGAAATATACATAAACTTAAATTTACTATCTGAGCCATATTTAAGTGTACAATTCAGTAACATTAAGTAAGCTGGCATTGCTGTGCAACCAATCTCTGTAACGCTTTCCATCTTGCAAAACTGAAACTCTATACCTGTTAAATATTAATTCCCCATTCCTGGGGCGCCTGGGTGGCGCAGTCGGTTAAGCGTCCGACTTCAGCCAGGTCACGATCTCGCGGTCCGTGAGTTCGAGCCCCGCGTCGGGCTCTGGGCTGATGGCTCGGAGCCTGGAGCCTGTTTCCAATTCTGTGTCTCCCTCTCTCTCTGCCCCTCCCCTGTTCATGCTCTGTCTCTCTCTGTCCCAAAAATAAATAAACGTTGAAAAAAAAAATTTTTAAAAAAAAATAATTCCCCATTCCTTCTCCCTCTAGCTGTGTCATCCACCCTTCTACTTTCTGCCTCTATGAATTTGACTACTCTGGGTACCTCACATAAGTGGAATCATACTGGTTTTTTTTGTGACTAACTTATTTCACATAACATAATGTTGTAGCCTGTGCCAGAATTTGCTTTCTTTGCAAATAGTAGGATTGGTGTATCTTGTGTTTAATGATCTCATAAGAATAACAAGTGAAATTATTATAATTTTACTGATGCCATTGAGGGGGAAAAAAGTGCAGCTTACTCTGTTTCTACAGTTTTATAGCCCTTAAAATGATTTCCTTTAGCATTGCAATTCTTTCTAGTTATAAGGGGTAGGATAAATTAGATTCAGGACTTGAACAGATCCTTGTTTATCTGAATAGAAAGGGATATCAGCTATATCTGGTGAGGCAAGATGGGAGAGAAGATGAAAATTAAAGGTTTCACTTTATAAATAATATAACCGTGTTACAGAGATTTTAGAATTGGAAGGATAGAAGATTTGAAAGTGTAGATTGGGACAGATTTGGGACTGTTTCCTTGTATCTCTGTGGCATTGTGCTTCTGGAACTATTGGCATAAGTTACTTCCACTTTTATTATTTTGTTAAAATTTCATTTTATTTTGCTTATGAAAATAATATGCCCTGAAATATTGAAATATTATAAAAATACATAAATGTTTTATTTCATTAAAGTGTATGATATTCTGTTATAGTGATATGTTTCAACTTTAATAGACCCTGGACAGTTTTTAGGTACATGCCAAATGTATCAATTTATGGATTTCGCTGTTCTTTTTGATCATTACTTTTAGAGTAGTATAAATACCAGTGAACCTTCAAAAAAGTAAAGTCTGTTGTCTTTAGTTGTCCTCTAGTGAAGAACAAATGGTTGTTTTATAACAAACGGTTGTTATCTGTTCTTTAAAATCACATTTTTTTTAGTCTTAATAGTGTTCATATGGATTATTGAAATTGTAACTTATTTCTGTCAGAGGTATTTCAAGTGTCAACATTTGTTGGTCACCTTTTAGTAATAAAATCTATTAGTTATAAAATCAAATTGTTGTGAATATTCCACTGGTTTCGAGCAATTTTTTTTTCCTATGGGAACAAATAAAAGCAAAAATTAGTGAAAGTAAGTCCTGTGACTATCACCTATGAATCTCATCTCTCTTTATTGAATGTGTAGAGGTTACAATGGCATACTTGAATAGTTCTACAATAACAACACATATTTGAATGAAAATAAGAGAGCTATAGTCTGTAGTCGTGACTTCCTGAGGAAGCTCATTCATCTTTGTTAGTACTTACCATGGATCGTTGATGATTGACCTGACTTAAGTAAATGGTTCATTTCTGGTATGGTAGGGCATTCAGTGGTTTGTCTTTGTTGGTAGAACATTCAGGGGGATTTTGTGAAAGAAATTCAACCATCTGATAAGAAGTTAGACTTGATGAATCTGAAGATTGCTTTCAGCCTCTGGGTGTGGTGATTTATGCCTGGTTCGTAAAAAACTAGAGCCTATTACTCAAGGTGTGGTCTGTGGATCAGCAATATTAGCATCACCTGGTAGTATCTTAGAACTCAGATTCTAGCTGTCATCCTTTACCTGCAGAACCAGAATCTTTGGGGGTGGTGTGGAACTCACGTATCTGTTTCCAGCAAGCTCACCAAGAGATTCTGATGGCTGGTAATCATTGAGAAAGCATTGCTTTAGTTCAGTGATCCTCAAGAATTATTGTGTATCAGAAGCAAAATTATCTAGGGGTTTTTGTTTTTGTTTTAAAATTTTTAAAAGTGAGGTAAAATTGACATACAGCATTGCATAATTTTTTTAGATGTACAACATAATGATTTGCTGTATGTATGTATTGCAAAATGATTACTACAATTAGTTTCATTAATACCCATCACCACTTATTCACTGTAACTTTGAAACACTGATAGAAATATATTTTACATAGAGACCTATGTGTGTACAGACATTTTTTATAGCATTGCTTATTGTTACTCTGACTAATGCACTTTGCTTTCTAGTATAGTTGTTTTTGTTTTTTTTTTTGTTTTTTTGTTTTTTTTTTTTAAAGTAATCTCCACATCAAACACAGGGCTCAAACTCATGACCCTGGGATCAAGATTCGAATTCTCTACCGACTAAGCCAGCCAGGTGCCCCTTCTACTCTGTCTTATTAAAAAACAATTTCCTGGCCCTGGCTCACTAATGGGTGATACCTGCAGTTTGAAAGAACACTGGATTGTTGTATTCTAATTATTATCCCATTTCCATGAAAAGTTTTCTGTTGGTTACTGGCCTGTTAATAGCAAAGATTCCTTTTCATCTTAGGATCATAAATACAAATTACCATTCTTTCTATTACTGTAAGTGTGTCCTGATGAGAATCGGGGTCTGTCAATAAAGGCAGAAGCTAGAATGGCTGTTGAAAAGCATCTACTAGTTTAAGACAAAGCCACATAAGTTCAGCTGTTGATGAATTGTATGTTTACCAAGAGTCTGTTGTTTCCAAACCTGTTTCTTTTAGTACTACTTGTCATTGTAATTGTATAATTTAAATTGTTTTTACACTAATGGAATTTACTCTGGAAAGTGAGTTGTTTCTTTCTTTTAAATTTTTTAAAATATTTATTTACTTATTTTGAGAGAGATAGAGAGAACGCTGAGTGGGGTAGGGGCTGAGAGTGAGAGAGAATCCCAATCTCTGTGTCAGCTCAGAGCCTAACATGGGACTTAGTCTCACTAACCATGAGACCATGATGTGAGCCAAAATGAAGAGTTGGATGCTTAACTGACTGAGCCACCCATGCACTCCAAGTGACTTGTTTCTATGAATAATTTGAATGCTTTGGAAATACTACGTAAATCAGTAAAAACATGGAGGTGCAGGTGTCTGTATTTTGTCATTCCACTTTAAAGAAACCACAGTTGTAGTCATGGAGTTTACATTATGGGTGTAATTTGTTCAAGAAAGAACTCAAATTAACATGCACATTCTGCAAGATTTGGTTGATCCTCAAATGGTTGGTCAGTATGCTTTTATATATCCCAAATAAAAATAAATGTGTAAGACATGTATGTTTCATTTGTTAATGATTTCTGGCTTTATTGGAGTTTTAACTATTAAACTGTATTCCTAATCTAGTTCGAAGAGGCTTTTATTATTCAGCAAATTGCATTTTATTGAATAACACTAAATCATCTTAGAAATATATCAGTGACAAAATTCTAATGTTGTAAGCTTTTATTTAAAATGAACCTCACTTAAAAAAAAATTAAAAAAAAAAAAAAAAAAAGATGGGGCGCCTGGGTGGCGCAGTCGGTTAAGCGTCCGACTTCAGCCAGGTCACGATCTCGCGGTCCGGGAGTTCGAGCCCCGCGTCAGGCTCTGGGCTGATGGCTCAGAGCCTGGAGCCTGTTTCGGATTCTGTGTCTCCCTCTCTCTCTGCTCCTCCCCCGTTCATGCTCTTTCTCTCTCTGTCCCAAAAATAAATAAACGTTGAAAAAAAAAATTAAAAAAAAAATAAAAAATAAAATGAACCTCACTTAAAATGAACAAGATTACCTCATTAAAAAAAGTTTTTTTGGGGCGCCTGGGTGGCGCAGTCGGTTAAGCGTCCGACTTCAGCCAGGTCACGATCTCGCGGTCCGGGAGTTCGAGCCCCGCGTCAGGCTCTGGGCGGATGGCTCGGAGCCTGGAGCCTGTTTCCGATTCTGTGTCTCCCTCTCTCTCTGCCCCTCCCCCGTTCATGCTCTGTCTCTTTCTGTCCCAAAAATGAATAAACGTTGGAAAAAAAAAAAATTAAAAAAAAAAAAAGTTTTTTTAATGTTTTATTTATTTTTGAGAGAGAGAGAGACAGAGACAGAGACAGAGAGAGACAGAGTACGAGTGGGGGAGGGACAGAGAGAGAGGGAGACAGAATCCATGAAGCAGGCTCCAGGCTCTGAGCTGTCAGCACAGAGCCTGACGTGGGGCTCAAACCTGTGAACCACGAGATCATGACCTGAGCCAAAGTTGGACACTTAACCGACTGAGCCACCCAGGCACCCCATAGATTACCTCATTTTTATGCTTATTATTACTTGGTTTTGCATTCTTCAGAGTTTATGTTTTCTTTTCTTTTTTGATTCTTTATTTTATATAAGAGAGAAAAGCAACTTCAGAATTGTTTGAGAACTAAGATTTCTAAAGTTAAAATTATAACTGATATTATTTAATATCTGAAAATTATGCTTTGATTAAAAACAAACAAGTATGGGAGGAATCAAGTAATGTATTGGCAATGAAAGTAGCTAACAGCCCTTTCACAGTGTTCATTTATGTGTTTATTGGACTTCTTAGTTGATGTTTGTGCCTTGAAATGATCCTTGGGTATAGTATAGAAACATCAGTCTGCCTCTTAAAGCAAAGCCTAAGCAGGAAGACCTGGAGTAAAAGTTGACCTACCATGAAATTTGCTTTCATTGTCGAATACAAATACTGTACTTAAAACTGCTTAAGATACCATTGTTCTCCGTTCACAAAATCTTACAACTTAACTTGCATTTAACACATGTACTCCTTTCATTCTTGTACTGAGGAAGCTTATTTATGTACTGACCACATCCACTGTTGCACATAGATTTTCCTTTTAAACTCCTTAGTTGTTCCCTCTTTGTTGGATCATTCTCATAAGCAGACTACAAGCTGCAATATTCTCCATCATAAAAACAAGCAAAAAAACACCTCACCAAAAAGTAAAACAATGAGGAAAACAAAACAAAAATACCAGGTCGGAAAAAGACTTCACTGCAGATTTTAACCCTGTTTCTGCTCATTTTCTTTAATTTAGAGCAAAACTCGTACAGAGAGTTGTCTGTACTTAAGGTTCCTCAGTTCTGTCTTTTGGGATCACCCCACTCCAGCTTGTACACTCATTTGTTCACTGATAATACTCTTGTCAAGTTAGAAGATCATTTCAGCTGTGCAAATGTTACTGATCCTTCTCAGTCTTCATCTTCTGTGTCAGCTCAGCAGTGTTTGTTTTGGTTGGTGAGTCTATCCTTGCTGAAATTCTTCCTTTACATAGCTTGTTTGACATCAGTCACCTAGTTTTCCTCTTGCCTCATTGGCTGTTGTATCTTAGTCTCTTTTCCTTATTCCTTCCTTTCTATCAGATTTCCAAATGGTGCAGAGGACTCTTTAGCTCTCTTCCATCAGTAGTAAATAAATTTGCTAGGTGATCTCATCTTGTCGCATTAATTTTAAGTGCCATCTCTTCATTGACTCCCCAATATGTATGTCATTGCTTGGCAAGAGTCTCCTTTTTAATTCCTCTTTGTTAATATATCTAATTGCCATCTTATTATCTCCAGTTGAAGATTTAATAAAGTTCTCAAAATTAGCAGGCCCAAAACCAAGTTACCTCTTTCCTGTCTGCTCCTCTCTTAGTGTTCCCATCTCAAGCAATGATACCCTGTTGTATTATCCTTTGCTTCTTTCATATCCAGCTTCTTATATATCATGGAATGCCTCTAAACCCAAATCAGACTGTTTCTCCTTTACATCCACCATTACTATCCTGGCCTTAGCCACCAATGTTTCCTTGGATTATTGCAATAATCTCCTCTAATTGTTCTTCCCACTTCCATTCCATTCTTCATTCCCTTAACATTAAAAATTTTATGTTTTATTTTATATTTGAGAGAGCGAGAAAATGGGGGAGGAGCAGAGAGAGATGGAGACAGAATCTGAAGCAGGCTCCATGCTCCAGGCTCTGAGCTGTCAGCACAGAGCCCGATGGAGAGCTCGAACTCAGGAGCAATGAGATCAAGAACTGAGCCAAAGTTTGACGCTTAACTGACTGTGAGCCACTTAGGCGTCACATTCCCTGTAACATTTAACAGTCTTAAAGGAGTCCTATAGAAGCTAGGGTGATCCTTGTAAAATATAAATCATGTTAATCCTCATCAGGATCTTTTAATGACTTCCTTTCACACTTAAATATATTGCATTTTTCCCTATGGTCTGCAAATTTGTAATAGACCTATTCTCTGGCTTTTTCTCTTTTCTCATTTTTTAGCACTCTTCCTCTCACTCATTCAGGTCCAGTCATTTGTCCTTCCTTTTCCTCACATATGCCAATCCTGTTCACAGTGTCTAACAGCCAGGAGTCTTCCATGAGAAATTGGTACTTTCAAGTGTTTCACTAGCTACTGGGATCCCCAATAAATGCAGTGTCCTGCTTTGTTTTGTATATCTAGGCTTTGAGAAACAGGAGCTATTTCTTTTGTTTGATTAAATGGGCCTCAAGGATGAGAATTCTTGTCTGGTTGATTATTTATCTGTTAAAAAAATTGTTTTTAATGTTTCTTATTTTTGAGAGAGAGAGAGAGAGCACAAGTAGGAGAGGGGCAGAGAGAGAGGGAGACACAGAATGTGAAGCAGGCTCCAGGCTCTGAGCTGTCAGCACAGAGCCCGACGTGGGGTCCAACTCATGGGCTGAGAGATCATGAGCTGAGCCAAAGTCGGGGGTTTAATCAACTGAGCCACCCAGGCACCCTGTTAATTATGTATCTTAATGTAACTAGTACTTACATTAAGATTTGTTCAGCCTGTATATTTCTTGTGGGATAACAAGCAAAATTTCATTTAAAAAATCTTTTAAGTTTATTTTTGAGAGAGAGCAAGTGAGGGAGGGGCAAAGAGAGAAAGGAGAGAAAGAGATCCCAAGCAGACTCCACACTGACAGCGTGGAGCCTGATGCAGGGCTAAAACTCATGAACTGCTGCATCATGACCTGAGCTGAAATCAAGAGTTAGACATTTACCCAGACGCTTGAGCAACTGAGCCACCTAGGCACCCCACTAGCAAAATTTCAAATTCAAATTAGATGCTTTGTTAGAAATTGCCATCTCTGAAAAAGCTTTAAATCTCAAGTGCATTTTCAAATAAGGATAAAAAATTTGTTTTCAATAAACAATAGATACATGTGCTTCAAAACTCAAAATATATAAAAAATATGCTTTGAAAAGTTGTGTTTCTGTCTTCTAGCTACCCAGTTATGATTTTCATAGAAGATCAATGGAAGATATTTTTTATACTCATAAATTTTAAAAAATACATTAGTGATAGCCTAATGTATTTATTCTTTGTCACTTAGGTATTTTTACTTAATTAACCTTGGAAATTCATATAAAGCTACCTCATTCTTTTTTTATAACTGCATAATGCTCTGTTGTAGGTATGTACTATAATTAATTTAGCCTCACTGATGAATAGATAGGCTGTTTGCAGACTTTGCTGCTGTAACTGTTCTTTTTTCATAGTTCCCTTGCAAGATTTAGAATAAAACGCTGTATATTAACTATGGTCGAATTAAAAAATAAAAAGAATATTATATCTCTAGAATAAAATCTTAGAAGTTGAAATGCTGGCTCAAGAGGTATGTGTATTTAAAGTATCATAAATATCACTGTCTATTCTTTATTAGAGTTGTACCAGTTTATATTCCTACCAGTAGTATTTGACTGTAGCAGTTGGCGAACTTTTCTTCTTTCAAGGGCTAGAGTAAATATTTTAGGCTTTGCAGCTCACATATGGTCCATGTCACAAGTTTTTTTTTTTGGTTTTTTTTTTTTTTTTTGTATATATGTTTTGGCCTTGGGCCATAGTTCTGGCAGCTTTGGCCTGTAGCATGGCTGTCAGGCTGTTATCAAAACCTTTTGTCCTTACCAACCTGCTTGTGAACATGGTATCTCACTGCATTATTAATTTTCATTTCACTTATGAACAAAGCTCATCCTTCATGTGTCCTTTCCTAGAATGTTTGTTCAAATCCTTTTCTTTTGTACATGTATTTGGTTGTTTGTATTTTTATTGAGGCATACGAATCTTATCTGTATCCAAAATGACCCTTTGTGATATCAAATACAATAAAATCTTTTTAGCTGGTTAATCTTTAATCTCTGGTTTGGTTTGTGTCTTCTCTGTAGCAGTTTTTGGGTCACATTTGACCTATTACTGTTTTACTCAATAAATTAGTCTTTTATTCTAGATTTTGTGTCATTTTTAGAAAGGCTTTTCCCCACTTTATTAGGACTTAAAAATAATTTTTCCATATTTTTTATATTAGTGTTTTATTTTTTATGTTTAAACTTTGAAAACATCTGGAAATTATTTTGATAGGAGTTAAGGATCTACTTTTCCCAAGTGGCTAGCCTTTTCTCTCAATACCATATCCTGAATTTAAATGTAGAGGTTTTGAAAATTGCTTGCAATATTACTTTTTAGTGTTTACTTCTCATATACTGTAAAATTTAGATTAAGCTGCTGACCACATGAAAGGCGTATTCATTCATGAAACAGTTACTGAGCATGTGCTGTATGGCCTGGTACTAAGGATCCCTGGCCTTTAGTTGCTTACAGTCTGGTAGATTTATCACACCATATGCATGTGTGTGTGCAACACCCTACACTTCTTTATTTATATTTTCTCCTTAACTTTCTATTACTGTAAGAATTTTCAAGTACATAGAACAATTGAAGGAATAGTATATTGAATATCTACAATGTAGTGCATGCTCTCTGATTCCTCCCTGCTGCTCTCTCTGTGTTATATATATACTATGTGAATGTAAGCTGTAGACATTCCTAAGATTTTAGCATCTATTGTTTGATTATTATTTAATTAAGTAAGTGATGATTTTCTTGTTTTATTATTCTGTTTGTCTTATTATTCTGTTTGTCTTTCTAGTTCTTGAGGAGGGGGAACCATAGCTATCTTTTTAATCATTTTATCCCTTGAACTTATCACAATACTTAACCACAGAGTGGTTTCCTAATAAATACATGCTGAATGAATGAGTACTTTAGGCAGTAGGAAGCTGTGGAAGGATTTCAAGGGATATAATATGGAATGATTTATGGTTTAGAAAGATAATCTAGTGTCTTTTTGGAGGGGGGCAACTTGAGGAATGCTTTTATTTAGGCTTTGTATCAATTAGGATTTGATTATAAGTAATCCAACTCAAACAAACTTTAACAAAAAAAGGAATTTATCCTGGATCATGGAATCCAGGGAATGACTTGAAGAACCAACCAGTCTCACAAACGGTTGATCTGGGCTTCAGGAAGAAATAAAAACAAGGCTGTTGGTACCACCAATATTTTTAGTCTTTGCTTCATTCTGTGTTTTTATTAGGTTCAGTTTGCCTGCTCATGGATCAATTAAATGTGGTTTAGGGGTAGGGTTTGTAAGAATATGATTGCTTCCTAGATGTCCATGTAGATTTAATTAGTACAGTGTCCACAGTAAGAGATGTGGAGTGTTAGAGTGGTGCCTTGTGGAGGAGATGGATTCGAGAGATATTAAGTAGGACAGTTTACAGAATTTGTCCAGAGGGAAAGAGAATTGGACTGATTTCTCTTTTCATGAGCAAACTGTTGGCTTGCTGATGCTGTTAATCAGGTGACGGAAATACAAGAAGAGTATGCTTGGAATGGGAACATGATGAACTTGGTTTTAAAAGTACTAAGTTGGAGATCCCTAGGGACTTATAGGAGCTTGTTGAATATGGAGATTTGAATCTTGGAAGAAAGTGCTTAGGAAATTCACAGCAATGGTGAAAGCTATGGTGGTGAGTAAAATAGTCTGAGTGTATAAAATAAGAGAATTGGAATATTGAGAGCATAAACAGAGGAAGAGGAATATGAAATAAATTAATAGACTAATTAGAAAGGTAGGAAGAAGTATAGTGTCAAAGAAACCAAAGGCCTTTTATTCAGGACATATATGCCACATAGGGATTGAAAAAAATCAATTGGATTTGACCATTAGGAAATTCTTGATGATCTTAATGAGAGCAGTTCCAATGAGAAGTTGGGAGCCAGGTTGCATTAAGTTTGGAGGATTAATAACTGGGAGATGAAGTAGAAATAAACCAATGTAGACTTTTTTTCTAGAGGTTTGACTGTGAAGGGAAGGTGAAATGAGAGCTGGGAGGTTTTTTAAATTTTATTTTGGAATGGAAGAGATGTGAGCATTGTAGTTTCAAACGGTAAATAGTTTTTAAATTTTTTCTGGCTTGGATACATTTTATTCTTTATGTTTAAATATTTAGCATTGTAAACATTAACTGCTGTGTTTATTAGAGTTAGTACAGAGATAGTGAGACTTTAAGAGCAGAGACCTGTGTTCTAATCTCAGTTCCCCAGAATAATCACTGTAGTAATTAAAATGAAGTTTTATATTCTCTTCTGTGTGTTAGTCACTGTGTTAATAGGCCTTTTATACATACTATCATTAATCCTCACCACAAATTAATCTCTAAGGTGAGTATTACACTGTTTTACAAATAAAGAAACCTGAGAGTTTACCTTTCAGGATCACATAGATTTTTAGCGATCATCTATGATTCCAGCACAGATATGTCTGTTTCTGAAGTTGGTACTCTTTTCTTTCTGCATCACATTGCCTCCTTTCTACCCTCAAATAGCTTCTCAAGTTGTAGATCCCTATTTCCTTATCTGTCACATTAGGATAGTCCTATCACACCTATATCAAATTGCTCATTGAATGCTGTGGTATTATTATCTATATTTTGTTTGAAAAGAGAAATTATATATTTGGTTAAATACCAGACAGACCTTATAAATGTGGTCATCTTTAGCACTATCGTTTGTCTAAACAGTATTTTACTTTTTAAGGTGGTGGTATCATGGATACAGAAATGTCTGAAGATATAGACCACAACTTAACTCCTACCCTTGACAGCATGTCTTATGGAATGCCGAATCAAACAGGATCTGAAAATTCATTGCTGGATGAAGATGATTATTTTTTGAACTCTGGGGATCTTGCAGGAATTCCAGTCGTTGGTAGTGACAATGAGGATGAACAGGATTTTAGTTCAAAGGACAATCTTGTTTCTTCAATTCATACTGATGATAGCTTGGAAGTAGAGAGAAGAGTCACACAGCATGAATCAGACAATGAAAATGAAATACAGATTCAAAATAAATTAAAAAAAGACTTTCCTAAACAGTTTGATCAGGTTTCTGTCTTTAAATCAATACGGAAAGATTTTAGTCTAGTAAGAGAAAACAGCAAAGAGACATTTTCTGGAAAGGAGAAAAATAGAGACCTAACTTATCATGAACGTGAAAAACGATTGGATAAACCCCATAAAGAGTTGGATTCAAGGTTGAAAAGCAGTTTTTTTGATAAAGCAGGTAATAATTGTTGGAATAGAGCCACAAAACACAATAAATAACTACGTACTGATAATAATATAGCTTTTATTAGTTCTGATTCTAAGCAAAATATGAACAGTTAAATTCATTGTAAGCTTGTCATTTTTCTTTTATCCTTGTTCTTTGCAGAGTGACTGAATTTCTCCCAGTAACTTTTGGTAATGGTAAAAATGATTGAAAAATAGTTCTAAACCTCATTTCTCCCTCCCCTGGTTGCAATATTTTGATGAGAAGGCAAGATACTCAAGTCACCTGTTCATTTTCTTTGGTTGAACATTGGAACCTCAAGTTGGATTTAACTTCTTTGTGCTGTAAGCACTAATTCAAACTGCTGTCCCACCAATTAGTCCAAATTAGGGAGGGTTTTTCTATTTGATAACATTTCTCTTTTATGTTCTAGAGGTTTCTTGAGGCCCTTCTTGAGCCTCTTTGCCCAGAGTACCCTATACTTTAGCTTCAGTTCCATTCTTGAATATGTCACATATTTTCTTGTTTCTTTGCCTTCTTTTACCTCTGCTGTTCCGTTTGTCTGCATGTCCTTTTCTTTCTTTGTATATATGCCTATAAAGTACTTCTTATCCAACAATGCCTAACACATAAACCTCTTCTACTCTGTAGTCATCTCTAACCTCTCTACCTGAAGAATGAATTGTTTCCTTCTCTATATTTACATAACATTTTGTTCATACCTCATTATTTATAGTACTTACATTACTTATTATACTTCTATATTTGTTTTGTTGTACCTACCAGTGTAGTTTATTGAGGGCCAGGTTGTATCATATTCATCTTTGCATTCTTAGGGCCTAACTTGGTGCAGTGAAAATTGTAATATTTCAATAAATGCTCAATAGATGTGAAGGAAAGCAAGGTGCCATATATCAACCCTTACATTTCTTCTGTCAATGCTGGAAAAATATAGTAGAAAGACTAGGTCAGTATTATTAAAAAGAGCAATTAATTTACATATCCATTATGTACCAGGCTGAACAGGGTATACTATATTTTTAAATATATATTATTAAATTTATATTTTTGATATCTCTATGGGGGATAAATTATGAGGGCATTTATGCCCAAGGAGCATAATGTCTAATAGTAGAAGGGAAAAGTCAAGTAGTAGAAGTATCAATGACCAGTTAAATAGTGTAAGATTTAATTTATAATTAAATACAGTGGTAGAAGAATTTGTCATAGGCCATACAAGATTTCTTTCAGGTAACTGAAACAGTGTATTTTAGGTATTCTTAGAAAAGAGCTGCTTTTTAACTCAGTGGCCAGGGAAGGTTTATAGAGGAGAGGTGAATTTTGAACTGAGCAGAATCAGAAGTCTGTATAGAGATAGATAGATAGATAGATAGATAGATAGATAGATAGATAGATAGATAGAGGGGTCTTGGAATGATATAAGCAGAAATGGGGAGGAACAAACACAAGTAATTTGCAGAGTATAGTGAATAAGGTAACCACATTATTTAGGTTTGAGCAAGGAAATGTGTAAGGTGAGGCTAAAAGGAAAGTGGGGCTAGACTTTTGTTTGAGTGAAACTATCTTTTGGGTATTTTTGGGGACCCATTTCACTCTAATAAGCATCTTTATTTGACAAGAGAGGTGATTATCGAATGATAGCTTTTTAGGTCACTCTTTATAAGATTTGTTATTCATATACATGTGTTTGTTTTGTTTTTTTTTTCTTTCAATAGCTAATCAAGTTGAAGAAACATTACATACCCATTTACCACAAACCCCAGAAACAAACTTTAGGGTAAGTTTTCAGTGTGTATGCAGACTGCTGTAACTGTGGCAAGTGTCAAAGTTTTCTCTGTGTCATTTTCTAAACTGTAACTATATGTGTTAGGTAGAGCACGGATTGTTTTTTTAATTTGCTTTATTATTTGGTAAGGACATCTTTGAAGATGTTCTGAGAAGCCTCAGCTTTTAGTTTCTTTATTTGTATTTGATATTTAGACATAGACCAATTTACTTTTAGGCATAGGGACTCTAATGCGTATCCATAGAGTTCTTCATTTCCAGTGAGCTTATCTTTGGGTGTTAACACCTGAAGAGGAGTAATCTTTAAATCTGAATATTTATTAATACTTTATATTGTGTTTTAGGATTCCAGCTATCCATTTGCCAATAAAGAATCCATTGGTTCGGAACTGGGGAATTCCTTTGCATCAAATATTAGAATTAAAGAAGAACCTTTGGATGATGAGTATGACAAAGCAATGGCACCACAGCAGGGACTACTAGACAAAATTAAAGATGAACCTGACAATGCTCAAGTAAACATTTCACCTTTACTTTCCCCCCCTTCTTTTCTGTTCCACACGTGAATTCTTCATTTGAGAGAGGAAATTCTTGATTAAGAAGTGAAGTAGTTTGTTGACAGTGTGAGAGGAGACTTCATGAAGGTTAAGGCAATTTGAATTATCTTCTGAGAGTAATGCTAAGGAATCAAGAGTTACATGAAACTTCTCCTGAGTAGTAATTTAGGCTTTTAATCCTCTTTGTTCCTTAATGTCACTGTTCTATGATTTTTACAATTTCAGTGCAGGATTAGGGAAGGGGAGTCTTCACGGATTTGAGATTGATGCAGCAGACATGGCTGAAGGTTTATGGTTTTTATGAGTTTATGTTGTGATTGAGTTTATACAAGGTAGTAAGCCTTGCGCAATTACTGATAATGAAGTACACACCGTGTGTGGATTTAAGTTTCTTGGGGGAGGAAGTAATGGACAGGTTATCTTTGAAAGGGTTAATTGATTGAAGAACTAGTTCATTTGATCAATGGGTAGAAGGTAAAGGAGGCTTTGATGGGTGAAATGGGATTCCAAATTTGAGATCTGTAATTAATAGGGAGGACCGAGCTCTGCTATTGAAGATTGCTCTGGAGGAAAAATTTACAGAGATCCTGTAACTGAAGTTCTGAAATCAGTGAAGATATCTATGCAGTTAATGACATTACAGTAGTTGGGATGTAAGAAAAAAGTTATGTGCTGTAATAAGTTTGGAGTGTACAAAGGGAACTGAGGGATGAATACACAAAATCAATTATTTGAGGGTGGTCTATGTTTTATACAAAGGGCATGAATTCAGAGGCTGAGAAGTAAAGATACCATGAATTAGCTATTTCTCGACATGATAGTTGATCTAAAGACAGGTTCCCTTTCCATATGTTTCTATTATTTTGGGGAGCTGAATGTGTGAGACTTCTGTGGAAGAGATTTTTTTATTCACATGTCTCTGAGCACGGTTTCCCAGCTTTGGCACTATTGACATTTTGGTCCAGATAATTCTTTGTTGTGAGGGGCTGTCCTATGCAGTGTAGTACATTTGTTTAGCAACATCCTTGGCTTCCACCTTCTTGGTACCAATAGTATCTCCACCCTCCCAAGTGTCTGCAGACATTGCCATATGTCCCCTGGGGGGTGGGCAAAATTGTCTGCTGTTGAGAACCATTGTTTTACAATAAGGAGATGTAAGAATAGATGTTTTGTATGAGTCACATTGATGTTCAGTTAATTTCTTGGTGCTCAGTGGAAGTAGTGATGATAAAGCTGTAGGAACTGGATGGTTATGAGTGTGAAGGTAACAAAGAAGATGGCAGAGCAGGAATATGAAAATAGTTAAATACGACGTAGATTGAAAGCATGTTAACAGAAGCAGGCAAAATGGAGATCTTGATTATTGGTATTAGGGATAAAGAAATATCTTGGTAACCTAGGGAAAGTTCATGCCTCAGAAGACTACAAACACATCCGTATACAGGGAAGATTTCCTGTCTCTTTACATGCCCCAGTGTGGACATGGGACATTCATAAGAAATCATAATCCTGGCAGGGATCCAAAAGCATTACTTTCTCTCTGTATATGACCCAGTAACACTTCCTTTAGGATGAAAAGGCAGTTATAGCAAAGACCAAATACCTTGGGGGAAAGGGAACATCAGGAAGGATAATTTATATTACTTTTTTGAAAGCAATCAGCAATTCCGGTGGTTGGGGGATACCAATAGGATAGAATTGTCATAAACAACTACATGTTTATACACTATTGAAAGTGTAATATGTTATAAAATGCTGATTATGAAGTTTCATGATTTTGGGGAAGAAATTCCTCAAAAGTTCCAGCACTTGATTGATTGGACTCTTGAGAACAAAGCAGGAATGTGTATAGGTCCTGGGCGTACAGTCCAGAGACATTCTTTACCCTGACCCTACAACGGGGCAGTCCGAGCACGTGAGTAGATAAAGCTAGGTTTTTCAAAACCAAACCAAACCAAACCAAACAAAACAAAATGTTTATTTATTATTAAGAGACAGAGACAGAGCATGAGCATGGGAGGGGCAGAGAGAGGAGGAGACACAGAATCCGAAGCAGGCTCCAGGCTCTGAGCTGTCAGCACAGAGCCCGACCTGGGGCTTGAACTCACAAACTGCGAGATCATGACCTGAGCCGAAGTCGGACCCTTAACCGACTGAGCCACCCAGGTGCCCCAATAAAGTTAGGTTTTCTCTGAGAAATCCTTCCTATTTTATCAGCCACACCAATTCTGTAGGATCAGACCTTTTCATAATTCTTCTAGATATCCCTCTGGGCAACTTATGTTAGACACAGATACCTGGTCTTTCTTTTCTTTTCCCTCATCTTTCCTTCCTGTTCCCTTTCCCTTCCCCTTTTCCTCCCCACTTCCTCTCCTTCATTGCCCTCTTCCTTTAGGTATTTCTCTCCCGTGACCATTGGAAATCTGTATTCTTTGCTGTTCAGTACTGCCTAATGCTTTCACTCTTACATTTCCCATAGACTGGTGGAAGGGGTCCTAATATTATTTTAACAGTTTCTAAAACAGTACTATTAACCTAACTCTTTTAAAATACTGATAGGTTTTACAGTTGTGGTCAGGCTTTACTTTTGACTGTCAGTTACCAGTAGTAACTTTTGTCATGATTTAATAAGATCATAGCTTTGGTTCATGGCACCTTATCAAAACCTCCTTTGGCTTTTCTCTTTGCTTAACTTGTAATTTTACTTTCAGCTCACTTCCTAATTCTCCTTTTTACACAATTCATTTTGGTCTTAATTTCTTTACTTTCCATACTTGCTCTACTTTCCAAATCACCTGGGGTGCTGAAATGTGTGTATATATATTTAAAGACTCAACCCATTTGTTCTTGATTATTTCATCAGTTAATGATTTTCTGGGGTCACCAGTTGTCATCCTCCTACCTCTGTTATCAGCATAATATCATTTGGTCTTGCAGTTTCATTTCTTTATTCAGATCCCTCCTGCATGTGACTATATTTTCTGTAGTGTTTTATAGGTACAGTGTACCTATACAGTGTGTAGTGTGTTGCCTCATCTTTCTGTATAAGAAGGCCATAGTAGGTGGTATTAACTCCATTTGTAGATGAGGGAACTGAAGTTCATAAAGGTTGGAAGGAACCATTATGGGGCCATAATGAAGGTCATTTTATTATTATCCTAACAATCTTTATATAAATAAAAGTTGTTTAATGTTTAAAACTGCCTGGAGAAGGTTTTTAAAATAGAAAATTTAAAGAGCCAGAGACCCTATTTTTGCTTTTCCCCTTTTCAATTGGTTCTAAAAATTGGAAATTCAGTGAATACTACATTAACGTCATGATTTTTTTCTTTTCTTTTTCCTCTTATTAAAAGAGCTAATTTTATCTCTTGTTAAAGTAAATGGATTATGATGGGAAAGCAAATAAATTTTCACAATAGTGAGTCATAGAGTTTTCGAAAGTAGAATGCAGTAATTAAATGCTGGGCTTTTTTAAGGTATATCAGATTAACTTGGCTATAGGTACTGGGTTCTTCATTTCTAAAATACTGTCTTGGGATACGGATACAATTCTTCCTTTATGGTAAACAAAGGGAAGGTAAAGCTATTGGTAAAGGATTTTTTTGTTTTGTTTTGATAACCTGTTTTTCTCCTTCTGAAAGTTTTTGAAGCCATCAGATTTTCACTTAGGTTATTAGTCATTGTTTATAATTAAATATTTGTAAAGTTAGTCATTATTAGGGGGATACTAACATAAACATGATTCTGCCTTGAGGGCGTTGTGCGGTCTATAAGTAGAGTACTTAAGATATACTTATTTTACTATACTATATAAGTAATATGTACTTGAGGCTTAAGGAACATATCAGAAGTTTGGAATAATTGTCATGAACAGTGAAAAAGAGCTGACTGGAGACCATTAAAGTATGTCAATAAGTATTGATTTTTTCGGGAGTTTTCTGAGATTAAAAAAAGTTTTTTTTACTTGAAGTTTGCTTTAATATACTATATAATGTAAGAATGTCAGGATGAGCCAATGTTAGGAAATCTTTTAATACATAATTTCAACTGGTCAAATAAGACTGGATAGATAGATGCAGAAAGACATCTCACGTAATTTACTGTGCATTTCTTGTAATAGATACTCTCTTGGTCATGGTAAGGAAATATCTACTTCAGATCAATAACAATCATTGAATTTAAGAGTAAAATGATGGAAACCTGTTAATAATTACTAAAAGAACACAAATTACTGATGTCAGCATTATTATTTAACTCTTGTTGGATTTTCGACCCAGTACATGTTAAAGAAATTAGAAGAAATAATGGAAAAGGGGAGACAAAATTGTCATCGTTTACTGGTAAGGATCTTTATTAGAGAATTAATAGAGTTCATGAAAGTATAGTGGAGTAGCTAGTTGAATTTTAGTTATATGAAAGATAGCAATATTTCTGTAAATCACTTGTTTCTCAGAATATGATGAAAATATTTGGTATTCCCCTTGGCAAAGCAACTAGAAAGTACTTATGTCAGGTGAAAGACAATTTGATAGAATGGAGAGACTTTTAAAAAAATGTAAGATATTGTTATTCCTAAATTAAGATACAGTTTTGATAACAGTTCCGATGACAATATCAGTAGGTTCTAATGTTTTGAAGAATAGGCATCCACACAAACATTAGACATGTGTTCTAAAAATATAGGTTGATAGTGGTGGGCTGTTGTATAAATGGTTAAACCTCTCATGATTACGTTTATTAGGATAGTGTGATATCCTAAAAATAGGCTGGCTCAGTTGGTGGAGCATGTGACTCTTGATCTTGGGGCCTTGAGTTTGGGCCCCATGCTGGGGGTAGAGTTTATTTAAAAAAAAAAAAATACGGCTGATAATGATACAGAATAGATTGCCACAAAAGAGACATTTTCAAAGCAATCTAATCTGTTAACAGTGAATGGAAGGAATTCACTACTCAGAGAAAGAAAAAAGAAGACTAGCCCTTTAAACATCAAAATAAATAAATTCCAGATGGATTAAATTAGGGATTGGGCAAATTAGCAGCAGCATGCCAAATCCAGCCTGCTTTCTGTGTTTCTGTTTTGTTTTTGTTTTTCTGCACACTGTTTTTGTAAATGAAGTTTTATTGGATCATTGCCACATTCATTTCATTTACATATTACCTATGGGTGTTTCTGCTCTACCAGAACAGAGTTGAGTAGTTGTGGTAGTATGGCCTCCAAAATAAAAAAATATTTAGTTATCTGGCCCTTTGCAGATAAAGTTTGCTGACCTCTGGATGAAAGGACTGTTTTAGAAACAATGAAACCATTTTCTTAGTGTTTTATTTTGGAAGTAGAACTTTATAAGAATTGAAGGAGTCACAAAGGTAAAAACTAGATTTTTGGCATAGAAATGGAAACTTTATAAAAAGTTTTAAAAGTACATATTGAGGAAATGTTGATAACATGCTATACAGGGTTAATATTGTTATATTATAATGCTTTTTTGTAAGTGGATATTACAAAAAGAATTGCAGATTGAAATGAAATAGTGGGGAAAGACTTTTCAATGGCTTTTCACAAATTGCTAGAATAAATCTAATCAGAAGTTTAAAAACAACAACCTGTCATTGTGTATCAAGAACATTTACTGTGTGCCTTTCTACCTAGTAATTTCACTTCAAGAATCCTTTCCTTAGAAGATAATGCTAAGTATGAGAGTATGAATATTCACTTAAGATATTCATCATGGCATTTCTAATTATACCAAATGTGAGGAAACAAATGGACTGACTAACATTGGGTTATGGTCATATAATCTCATAGTGTTATGCAGGGCCATCAAATTGGAGACTGAGGCCAAAGGAAAAATCAGTAATACCGATCCTGTCTTTATTTATTTAAGTTTTGTTATTTTGTTCATGGATTTTGCATTTTTTCATTTTTAAAAATGCCACATTGAAACACTAATTTATCTTGATTACTGAGATTTTTGGTACCTTAACTTTGTGCCGGAGGCAAATGCCTCACTCACCCTATCCCAGTCCGATCCCTGTGTAATCTGGTATATCTATTAAATAATACACATCTATCAGTACTTCTCAAACTTGAGTAATGTACCAGATACCTCTTAACCACAAAAAAAGGGGGATATTTTGGAGTTGCCTGAGAATTCCAAGAATAAGAGATCTGCTGGGGTTTCGCAGATTTCAGTGTGATAAGCAATTAATTAAAATAAAAGTTAAATCTGGCACTTAGAGGTTTCACAGTGCAATAATAGAATTGTTAAAGCAAATAACAGCACTGAAAACTTGTAGTATAACTCAGTTATATGTGGTTATTCATGACTAAAAATAAGTTTACATTCACCAAAAAAGTCATTGAAATAGATGCAGTTTTTAAAAATATTCTCTTAGAATTCTCAGACTCCCTACAGTACATCTGTAGACCTCAGGGATTCTTGGACTCCAACTTAAAAAACACGGACATTTAGCCACTTGAAGTGATTTTGGAGTAAAATGTAATAATATGCAAATGTTTCACTGACTCAAGTGATCAAGAAATCATTTTACTAGAATGATATATTCAGTTTAATTACAACTATGTAGAGAAATAAAATCTCTGACTACAGGAGGGGAAAAGACTGGAAAGAAATATACCAAGAGAAAATGGTGGTTGTTTTGGTGTGATAGAAATATGATTAGAATTTTTCCTTATTTCTGCTTGTCTAAATTTTGTATAGTTTTACAATACAAAATATAGTTTGTGTATTACTTTTATAATAGATAAACAGCAACTTAAAATACTGTAATAATAATTGTCAAAAATAATTTAAATATCTGGTAGTGCTACAAGGCTAATTGGGTAGCTTCCTTCATTTTTTTTTAATTTCTTTCTCAGCATATACAAACCTATTATACCCTTATTGCAATTATAGTTTGCTTGCTATTATTTCTTATTAATGGTAATGTAGTATAAATTCCCCTCCCCACCTTCCCACCCATGTAGCCAAAACAAAACTTATTGAATGTCTGGATTTCTTTAGATATTTTATATTTATTCTTTTCTCTAAGTATTTACTTATTTATTTTCTTTTTTAAAGGAGTATAGTCATGGCCAACAGCAAAAAACTCAAGAAGGGGAACTGAAAATTAGTGCTGTGTTTTCAGTCAGTGGCAGTCCTCTTGGTAAGAAACAGAATTGAGTAAATGAATCATGTTTATTTATTCTGACTAGTATGAGTGAGAGGAAGTATCTACTTGTATTAGTAAGCTAGGCAGTTCTCTGCTCATTTAGAATGGCTGTCATTTATATTGGATAATTAGTTTGGGGTTTCAAGACTGGTTATGGAAGAGGAAGAAAGGATATATACATAAAATTCATGATGAAAAGTAAAACATTTTTCTTTTAATTTTTTTTAAGCTCCACAGTTGACTACTGGCTTTCAGCCTTCACTGGCGTCATCTGGCATGAATAAAATGCTTCCTTCAGTTCCAGCCACAGCTGTTCGAGTTTCCTGTTCTGGTTGTAAAAAAATCCTCCAGAAGGGGCAAACTGCTTACCAGAGGAAGGGGTCGACTCAGCTCTTCTGTTCTACACTGTGCCTCACTGGATATACAGTTCCACCTGCCCGCCCACCACCTCCTCCCACCAAGAAAACTTGTTCAAGTTGCTCAAAGTATAGCAGAATTCTAAATTATCTTCTGTTTCCTTTTAAAACACTTCATTCTTATCTGTGTATTGTTTAGTTTTCTACATTTCCATATTTTTTGGTAATTGCCACAGTATGTTGTTGCTTTCAGTTTTTCTGGATCTTAGGTGCTCAGCTTATTTTAATTATAAATAATGTGCCTTTTATATATTGAGATGTTTTTGAAACCAGCCTTTCCCATCCATGTTAGTTGAGATGCTTCATAAAACAAAAACTACACCACTTAGGTCATATAATATCACAATATTTTATTTGTAGGTAATAGATACTGAAATCCAAAAATATTTAAAGTTATGTATCCTGTTATCTAATTGGAATTCATTTAATACCTTTCTTATCTTTAAAAGTACTCTAGTGTAAAAAAAAGAAAAAAGGACTCCAATATATATTTTTATCTTCTCAGTATCTCTGAACTGCCTCAGAGGTACCATTTCAGTGTTTAATATCAAAAGAATATGACCTTAGACCTTGATGAGATCATCCTGATATATTTGAAGAATATGAACTAATTTTGGCTGATTTGGTAAGGTGATTGTTAAAACTGTTTAAATAGGTCAGAAAAAGATGAATAATGCTCTCATTCTGAAACACTTTGGCCTGTTATTAAACTGTTCAAACCATGATTTATTAGTTTAGATATTTGTGTTTATAGTGCCTTACGTGGATCCTTCCCTTTCTCTGGAAAGGGAAAAAAGATGCTCCCTCTTCTGGTTTAAATGGAAAAAGGCATTTTAGAGACTTGAAAGAAATTTGAATGTGGTTAGAAGTCTTTTTGGAAGTTAGTTATGTGGGCTTCCCTTTATGTTTCATGTTTGATTTAGCAAAAATAGATTTCTTTATTTATACTGTTTGAATTATAAAGCATGCTTTTGAAAGTGTGTACCTCTTTTCTATATTCTAGTATATTCATCATCAGATTCTAAGATTAAGTCAACTTGAAAATTATATTTATAGGGTTTTTTTTTTTCCTGTTTTCTGTTTTGCCATGAGACAATTTCATATAACTTCCTTTTATGCTTCTTTATTTAATTCTACTTTAGTGATAGGCACTTTCTGAAATTTTGATTCTATTTCTTCTTTCATAATAATAGCCCTAGATAGTTCAGAGATGTTATCAGTGAATTTCAAAATGACCTTAGAAAACTCACAGAAGGGGTTTTTGTTTTTTTGTTTCGTTTTTTATTTATTTTGAGAGAGACAGTGTGAGCAGGGAGAGGCAGAGAGAGAATCCCAAGCAGCGTCTGCACTGTCAGTGGGTAGCCCAGTGCAGGGTGCAAACCCATGAACCAAACCATGAAATCATGACCTAAGCCGAAATCAAGAGTTGGATGCTTAACTGATTGAGCCACCCAGGCATCCCAGAAACCCATAGAAGTTTTAAGATGTGTGCCCTCTTTCTTTGTTTTTAAATTCTTGTGCATACATATTTTTATTTTAGGTCATTTTTACCTACATATCATATCTTACCTGTCTTGATCTTATGTAGTTTGGTTATCCTTTAAGATTGCATTTCTCTTTTGTTATGTTTGGTCTTATCCATAAATCTTCCATTTTTTCATCCTGTCATTTCTTGACTCTTAACTGTTCTACCTCTTCATTCACGTATTCTATTATCCTTTTTTTTTTTTTTTTAAATCCCTCGTTCTTTTCCATTTGCCTCTTACTGTCCTTTCAGGTACTCCTTACCTGCCTGATCTTCTCCATTTTCTTTCTTTTCTCCCCTTCTCATTTTACAGGATATCTTTTCTATTGTTGCTCAGTCCTCAACCACTGATCAGTCTTGTTTTTCCTTGCATTTTGTTTTATTCCTGAACTACTCTTTTATCTCCTTTTTACCACTTAACCATTCCTCCCCTTGTTTTCCTCTTACACAGTCAGACTGCAGAAGTTTAGGATGGTCTGATTTATCTGACTATAATATTGTTGAATTGGATCGCACCTTAAGTATAAGGAAATTGGATTCAAAGAAATTAAAAGAGTTCCTCTGTGTCACATAGCTGGTTAATTTTGGCAAATGCATCGCCTGCCCCTGCCACTCCATATAATCAAACAGGTTTAATTTGTAAGTTAATCCCTTGAAGGAGCCCAAGAAGGATTTCAATTTAATTTGAATGGGTGGAGCTAGAAAAGATTTCCATCCTGATAGCCACTGCTATTTTTATAGACCAGTAGTGATATAGCAGCAGCACTTAAGTTGATTTAAAAAAAAAAAAAAAAAAAAAAAAAAACCTCATTAGCTCTTTGAATTACGTTTTATTTTTCTTAATCTTTTATTAACCATATTTCTTAGCATCTTGAATTTAACCTAAATTCTAAATATATTTTAGCTAATCATCATTTAATTTTCAGGTTTCCTTAGTGATAAGGACCTAATGCTTAGTTTTTAAAAATCTGTTTCAAAATCCTACTTAAAAGAGGTAATTTGGAGGGTAATCTTTTTAATGCTTTTAGATAAAATTACTTGATACAATGATAGAGAAGTAACTATTTTGGGATT